>NW_027248467.1:670000-760000 GCF_031021105.1 Erythrolamprus reginae
ATGATTGTCATAGGGGTCAAATAAGCAATGAAGAAACAATCAATATTAATAAAAATCTTAGGATATAAGCAACAAGTTACAGTCCTACAGTCCTAAGTGGGAGGAAAAGGATGATAGGATTGATGAGAAAAACTAGTAGAATAGAAGTGCAGGTTTAGTAGAAAGTCTGACATTGTTGAGGGAATTATTTGTTTAGTAGAGAGAGGCCATTCAGGAAAAAAACTGTTCTTGTGTCTGGTTGTCTTGGTGTGCAGTGCTCTGTAGTGACATTTTGAGGGTAGGAGTTGAAACAGTTTGTGTCCAGCATGCGAGAGGTCAGTCAATATTCTCCCCGCCCTCTTTTTGACTCATGCAGTCTACAGGTCCTCAATGGAAGACAGGTTGGCAGAGATGAGAGAGAATTTCCCCTGTTTTGGATGAGTGTAGGGGGCTGGGTGGTAGTTAATTCAGGGCAAGCAACAAAAACTGTGCTCAGTTCTGGAGACCTCACGTACAAAAAGATATGGACGAAATTGAACGGGTCCAAAGACGGGCTGTGTTAGAAAATGGGGTTTTTTAAATGTTTTTTAGTAGGAATTTAGATTTGTCGCAAACTGTCTTTTTTTTACTTGTTGTGAGCCGCCCCGAGTCTGTGGAGAGGGGCGGCATACAAATCTAAATAAATAATAAATAATAATAAATAATACAAGAATGGTGGAAGGTCTGAAGCATAAAACGTATCAGGAAAGACTTCATGAACTCAATCTGTATAGTCTGGAGGACAGAAGGAAAAGGGGGGACATGATCGAAACATTTAAATATGTTAAAGGGTTAATAAGGTCCAGGAGGGAAGTGTTTTTAATAGGAAAGTGAACACAAGAACAAGGGGACACAATCTGAAGTTAGTTGGGGGAAAGATCAAAAGCAACGTGAGAAAATATTATTTTACTGAAAGAGTAGTAGATCCTTGGAACAAACTTCCAGCAGGCATGGTTGGTAAATCCACAGTAACTGAATTTAAACATGCCTGGGATAAACATATATCCATCCTAAGGAAATAGTATAAGGGCAGACTAGATGGACCATGAGGTCTTTTTCTGCCGTCAGTCTTCTATGTTTCTATCTTTCTCTTTTCTTACACAAAATATAAATCACAAGATATGCTAACTTAGCCACCCGTTGAAAGGATTTTCTACCCCACATGTTTAAAAGTAAAATATATGAATTTTTGTATTTCATTTCATGCATCTTATACAAAGTGCTGAACTTCTTCGGAGTCTTCGGAGAGGAGCAGCAAGCAAATCTAATAAATTATTATTATTATTATTATTATTATTATTATTATTATTATTATTATTATTAACTATCTGATTTTGAGTCAGACACATGTCATAAGAAGTCACATCTCATGCTGGATGCATGTAAACACATTTTGGGAGTGTGCGTGCCCACGCTGGCTGCAAAGGACCGTCCAGGTAGCAAGGTAAGTGGCAGCCCACTTCTGCCCTAACCATTAGCGATCTGCTGGTGACGTGACAATGGTGCCACGGATCCGGTTCAGACAGTGCCAGTCAAGTGTGGGTTCTAATTTACCTTTTGCTGTCTCCCACATCGTATGGTTCGGCCTCATGGGCGGGCGGGCGCTTTGCGTACAAACTTATGTGCAGTAATTAAAAGTCCAAAAAACACACCCCAAAGCGAGAAAAAATAGGGTGACCACATGCACAGTGCCAGAACCCGGCTCCTGCGCATGCTCAGAAGGAGAAAAATAGATTTCAAAAAATTCAAAAAAATAAAATTCAAAAAAATTCAAAAAGAATATGGTGGGTTTTCAGGGCACCAGAGGATCGGACGAGAAACAACGGTTGGAAGCTGACCAAGGAAAGATTCAACCTGGAGATAAGGAAGAATTTCCTGATGGTCAGAGCGATCAACCAATGGAACGGCCTGCCAGCGGAGGTTGTGAACGCCCTAACTTTGGACATTTTCAAGAGGAGATTGGACTGCCATCTGGCTGGAATGCTGTAGGATTTCCTGCTCAAGCAGGGGGTTTAACTTGATGACCTGTAAGGTCCCTTTCATCTCTAATAATAAATAAGTGAGTGAGTGAGTGAGTGAGTGAGTGAGTGAGTGAGTGAGTGAATGAGTTAATTAATTAATTAATTAGTTAATTAATTAATGGTGGTGCCCACGGACCAGCACTGATTGGTCCAGTTCAATGACATCATTGTGACAGCACCGGTGGGAGGAGGAACCCACCCCTGGTGCCAGTCTATGGGGCCAACTGACTCACATTTATGACAGTTGCATTGTCCAAGAGTCATGTGATCCCCTTTTGCGATGTTCTTTCCTTTTTTGACCCTTTTTGACCCCAGATTCACTTAACAACTGTAGTTACTAAGTTAAGAATTACAATGATTCCTTCAAAATATGGCTAGAACAGTCGTAAAATGAGGCTCAACAAAGTTTTCACTTAGAAACCTAAATTTCAGGCACAATCTTGGGCGTATGTTGATGACTACCTATAGAGCAGGGTGTTAGACTAGAAGACCTCCAAGGTCCCTTCCCACTCCAGTCCAGTTGGGGTCAGTAGATTAGATTACTAGAGTTGGTGTTGTGGTTAGCTCTGGCCCAGCTCCTGCCCCAAGGAATGTGCAGGTGGATATGGGGAAAACATCCACATGTCGGAAGCTTGTTTTGCTCCTGATGGAATCTGACGACGAAGCCTCCTCTGACCAAGGAAGCTTGAGTGACAGGGAAGAGGGGAGTTTGGCAGACAGTCCAGGAGGAGATCAATCATCTGTATCATCCCTGGATTCTGAACAAGAATTAATGACACATCCATGCATGCGTAGAGTGATGCATAGGAGACAACAACTGAAGGATTATTACAAGAGAAAATGAAGCCACCTGTGGTTGGGTGGGGCTGCTGTAATTAGTGCTACAGATAAAAGTGCAGCCTGGTGTTTAAGCCTCATGGCAGTTTATCTGATTCATTGTTTCAT
Organism: Erythrolamprus reginae; assembly: GCF_031021105.1. Classification (NCBI taxonomy): domain Eukaryota; kingdom Metazoa; phylum Chordata; class Lepidosauria; order Squamata; family Dipsadidae; genus Erythrolamprus; species Erythrolamprus reginae. Next base: position 672,985 of record NW_027248467.1, read on the forward strand.
CAAGATCGTGGTTTTTGTGCTGTTTATGTGGACTCTCTGGACTTTAGAATTGGACTCAATTTCCCAGTTATTGGGTGAGCAATTGGATTGCATTTAACCTGTGCCTTGTGTGTACCAGAAAATCCCTTTGACATTTAAAAAGGGAGCTGTTTCTGTTTTTCTGTTTATAAACACTTTTGGGTTTTCCTTTTATCGTGTGGTGTGTGTCTTCCTGGACTAATCACCCTGTAATTACGGGCGGTTGAAACAGAACAATTGGGAGGGACCTTGTAGGTCATCTAGTCCAATCCCCCACTCAAGCGGGAGTCCCTACACCATTTCAGACAAATAGCAGTCTAATCTCCCTTTGAAAGTCTGAAGTGTTGGAGCTCTCACACCCTCCACAAGTAGGCTCCTCCACTGGTTGATCGCTCTGTCAGAAAGTTCCTCCTTATTTCCAGGTTGAATCTCTCCTTGGGCAGCTTCCATCCATTGCTCCTCGTCTGGTCTTCTGGTGCTTTGGAAACCAGCTTGAGCCCCTCCTCTCTGTGGTAGCACCTCAGGTATTAGAACCCTGCTATCATGTCTCCCCCTGGTCCTTCTCTTTGCTAGACTATCTATGCCCAGTTCCTGCAAACTCTCTTCATATGTTTTAGTTTCCAGTCCCCTTATCATACTGGTTGCTCTCCTCTGCACTTTCTCCAGAGTTTCAATGTCTTTTTTGTAATGTGGTGACCAAAACTGGATGCAATACTCTAGGTGTGGTCTGACCAAGGCTTTATAGAGTGGAATTAGTACCTCCTAAGCCCTGGATTGTATTCCTCTCTTAATGCAATTTAGGATTACATCGGCTTTTTTGGATGCTGCTGCACATTGCTAGCTCATATTTAGCTGATTGTCTACTAAGACTCCAAGATACCTGCTACAGAATGTGATTTCACCCAGTTTCTATGTATATTTTTGACTTTTCTTACCTAAGTGTAAGACTTTCCTTTTCTCAGCATTGAATTTCATTTTATGCTAAATGAACCATTTAAATGAACAGTTGTAAATCGAGGACTTACTGTAATTTATTAAAACCCGAACTGTCGTTGAATATCCAGGAGGCAATAAAACGCATTTAAGTGAGATTTCAGCTTGTAGGCCAAGTTGAATCTCTTTGGTGGGCCCTGCTGAAAAAAAATATCCTTGCAGCTTTTCCAAGCAACACAGGGAGAATCAAATTTTGCCAAGTTCCATACTGGCAAAGCAAGAAAAGAAAAGAAAAGGGCTAGGTAAATATAAATTCAGCAACGGCTGGTGCCCAAAATGGTATTTTTGCCCTGCAATGAAACTATTCAGTTTTCCCTTTCTCTCATTTTTCGGTTTGTTAGATTTCACTTCTGTGTCATCTCTGCTGACAACCAGCATTGAACTCTGTCAGAAAAAAACAAAGGAGAAACAGAAAAAGAGAGAAAATTAAAAATATATTCCTTCGCTAATAAGAGTTTCCCTCAAGGGAATTCTTTGGGGGCCTCTTAGCTTCCCCGCGCTCAAATAGCTGTTGGATTCGTTGTCATTTCACAAATGCAAATCAGAGAGACCTTTTGAAGAGAGCCAAAATGTGGGATTTGTTGACCTGCCCTACACACTAACACAGTGGGCCCACACCAACAAAATGATGTTTAACATCAACAAGAGCAAAGTCCTTCACCTAGGCAGGAAAAACCCTGGACACACATACAACCTGGGAGAAACCCCTCTTAGCAGTAGCGACTGCGAAAGAGACCTTGGAGTCTTGGTGGACAATCAACTAAACATGAGCCAACAATGTGCAGCAGCAGCTAAAAAAGCCAACACAATCCTAAGCTGCATCCAAGACCAGGGAAGTCTTAATACCACTCTACTACGCCCTGGTTTGACCACACCTGGAGTACTGTATTCAGTTCTGGTCACCACACTTCAAAAGAGACATTGAAACTCTGGAGAAGGTGCAAAAAAGAGCAACCAAGATGATTAAGGGATTGGAAACCAAGACTTACGAAGAGAGACTGATGGAACTGGGCATGGATAGCCTGGAGAAAAGGAGGGCCAGAGCGGACATGATAGCAGTCTACAAGTATACGAGGGGATGTCACAGAGAGGAGGGGATCACTTTATTCTCCAGGGCACCAGAGGGCCAGACGAGGAACAACAGCTGGAAGCTGACCAAGGAGAGATTCAACATGGAGATAAGGAGGAACTTCCTGACGGTCAGAGCGATCAACCAATGGAACAACCTACCAGCGGACATTGTGAACTCCAACACTCTGGACATTTTAAAGAGAAGATTGAACTGCCACTTGACTGGTGTACTATAGGGTTCCTGCTTGGGCAGGGGGTTGAACTCGATGGCCTTCATGGTCCCTTTCAACTCTAACAATAAATGAATGAATGAATGAATTAATTAATGAATTAATGAATTAATGAATTAATGAATTAATGAATTAATGAATTAATTAATGAATTAATGAATTAATTAATTAATGAATTAATTAATTAATGAATTAATGAATTAATGAATTAATGAATTAATGAATTAATGAATTAATTAATGAATGAATTAATGAATTAATTAATGAATGAATTAATGAATTAATGAATGAATGAATTAATTAATTAATGAATTAATTAATGAATTAATTAATGAATTAATTAACGAACAAACAAATAAATAAACAAACAAACATCTGGAACAGCTGTCTGAAGCTCCTGTAAGAATTCTTTGCTGTGCAAAGGGAGATATGACAGAAGAGAATCAGGCTACATCAAGGTCAGTGATGGTGAAACATAGAAACATAGAAGATTGAGGGCAGAAAAAGACCTCCTGGTCCATCTAGTCTGCCCTTATACTATTTCATGTATTTTATCTTAGGATGAATCTATGTTTATCCCAGGCATGTTTCAATTCAGTCGCTGTGGATCGTTTTTGCTTAGTCCTGCTAAAGAAGGCCATTATGCACTTGAAATGATTTACGATAGCAGAAATCAAGCCAACTGCCCATTATGGGTGACAGCAGCTCGAATAACAATTCAAAACATTACATCTCGAAACAGTTCACAATATTACATCTCGGGGTCCTTCTATTTCTCACTCCACAACTGCCAAAGTTCAAACCAAATCCAGCTGGGAAATTTTATGTTGGCTGGGGAAATCTGGGGGTTGAAGCCCAAACATTTTAAAGCACGTTGGCTGGGAAATTGTGGCAATTGAAGTCCACTTGTGATATAAGATGAGCAGTGAAGGGCTACAAAAATTTTTACTACCACATTGTGCGTGCAGCTTATTTTGTGGGTGTGGCTTGCTGGCCATGTGACCAGGTGGGAGTGGTTTGATGATCATGTGACCAAGGGGTGGCTTAAAGGTCATGTGAATGGCTTAAAGGTGGCCAACTCGACGTCACTGACATCAAAGGTTAGGGTTAGGGTTAGGGTGCCTGGCCTCTCCTCGCCTCAAAGAGATTCAATTTCCCTAATTACTATTACTGAACATCCAAAATATACTATTTAATTCTATGTATATGTACCATAGGTGTACATACATAGTACACACAGGCACACAAAAATATACATTCTCTACTATATAAACTGTATGTGTATGTACACACACGCACGCACAGATCTTCTAAAATTACACACATTCAACCTCATTTACTGTGATAGGAAAAACATACCCAGAGCCTTCACACCCCTTCTTCTTCCAACGAAGTGAGACACACACACATTGCTCTGCTTTGTTTTCCAAGGCGTGAAAAAGCAACAAAGTCCAGAAGACACAGGATTCCTGATGACCTCCAATCAGATATTCTTCCACAACGGCCAAACCCACATGCTGCTATTTATAGCAGCAGCCCTAATTATTGGAGCCCCACCCAAACACAGGTGGCCTCCCTTATTTCCTGTAATATGTTCTTACTTGGTCTCTTCTGCGCATAATTCTGCGCTTGCGTGGGTCCAAAATGCATTCATCTGAAGCCAAAAAAGATAAGGAAGATTGACTGCCTGGGCTGTGTGCCAAGCCCTCCTCTGCCGAGTCACTCCCACCTTCTTCTTCGTCCGAGGAAACTAAACTCTGAACTGACTCTGTCGGCAATAACACAGGCCTGCGACATGTTGAATTTTCCCCTGCATCCACCTCCACATTCCCTGGGGCAGGAGCTGGGCCAGAGCCAACCACAACAATTATTATTATTATTATGAAAATCGACTCCATGTAATTTGGAGTCCCTTTAATTTGCTGCTTTAAAATTCTCTTTCTTTTGTCTGCAATATGAATCTCAAACTGCCCGAGATTGCATTAGCTGATTCCTTCTTCTTTTTACTGAATTCTCTTTCTTGCAGCTTCCTTCTCTTTTTTTAACGGGAGCTCAGGAGGGAAAATTAATTTAAATTCACAAACATTAGAGCGGTTTTGAAAAAGGACAAAATCCTGCATTTAACTTCATGTTGATTTTGCTTCCAATACAGGAAAAATGTTGGTGCTTCGGGGGAGAAGCGTAGTATGTTTCTTTGCCAATGAGTTAAAGAAATATTTATCCACCCGTCTTGAAGTCAGCAGAAAATTCTAGCAGACTAAAATTTGCTGTCCCTGCTGGGAATTGTTAAGCTGCAATGGCGATCGTGTCTGCAAATACAATGACATTATGCAGTGTTCAGTCAATCGGAATAGTGCTGGGAGGGACCTTGGAGGTCCTCTAGTCCAACCCTCTGCTGTATAGCAATAAGATTTAGACTTATTTACCACTTCGTAGTGCTTTTACAGCCCTCTCTACATGGCTTACAGCAGTGTTTCCCAACCTCGGCAACTTGAAGATATTTGGACTTCAACTCCCAGAATTCCCCAGCCAGCATTAGGAGTGTATGACTGTAACGTGTTGCTTGTATCCTTCAGATTTTTATTAATATTTTTTCCTGATTGCTTATTTGACCCCTATGACAATCATTAAGTGTTGCACGTCATGATTCTTGACAAATGTATTTTTTTATTTTATGTACGCTGAGAGCATATGCACCATAGACAAATTCCTTGTGTGTCCAATCACACCTGGCCAATAAAATTCTTTTCTTTTCTTTTCTATTCTATTCTATTTATCTTTTCTTTTCTGTACACTGAGAGCATGTACACCATAGATGAATTCCTTGTGTGTCCAATCACACTTGACCAATAAAATTCTACTCTACTCTACTCTACTCTATTTGTGGCAGTATCTCTAATACTGGAATACTATCATGTCCCCCTACTATTTTTCTGTAGACCAGCCATTCCCAAATCCTGCAACCGTTCTTCATATATTTTAGTCTCCATATCTTCAAGAGATTGGACAACCAAGTGTCTGAAATGGTATAGGGCAGTGATAGCTAACCTTTTACCCACACGTACCAGAGGTGGCCCTGTGTGTCACCTCTGACACATGTGCCATAGGTTTGGTATCACGGGTATAAGGTTTTTGCAGGGAATTGAACTGAAGACCTCTGAAGTTCCTTCCAGGACACTTATTGTGGTATTCTGATTCTGTTCACCGAAGCTTGAATAAATAGAGCAACTTTTAGCTATCAATTAGCAATGCATAGGAAGAATGCTTATTGACAATTTTATTTATTTGTTTGTTTGTTTGTTTGTTTGTTTGTTTGCTTGCTTGCTTGATTGATTGCTTGCTTGCTTACTTACTTATTTTTATTTATTTAATTTCATTTATTCATTCATTCATTCATTCATTCATTCATTCATTCATTTATTTATTTATTTATTTATTTATTGGGTTTGTATGCCGCCCCTCTCCACAGACTTGGGGCGGCTAACAACAGTGATAAACAATCCAATACTAAACAACTAAAAACCCCTTATTATAAAACCAAACATACATACAAACATACCATGCGTAAATTGTAAAGGCCTAGGGGGGAAGAATGATGGCAGAGGTGGGTTTTAAGAAGCTTATGAAAGGCAAGGAGGGTGGGGGCAATTGTAATCTCTGGTGGGAGTTGATTCCAAAGGGCCGGGGCCGCCACAGAGAAGGCTCTTCCCCTGGGTCCCACCAAACAACATTGTTTAGTTGACAGGACCCGGAGAAGGCCCACTCTGTGGGACCTAACTGGTCGCTGGGATTTGTGCAGCAGAAGGCGGTCCCTGAGATAATCTGGTCTAGTGCCATGAAGGTCATAACCAACACTTTGAATTGTGACCGGAAACTGATCGGCAACCAATGCAGACTGCGGAGTGTTGGTGTAACATATTGCTATTTGTCACTGGTTACTTTGCTTAAGCTCCCCTTGCCTTAGAAATCCCGAAAACTGGGTCTGGAGACTTAGATTCATTGAATTTATACAGCAAAGGTAATATTGCGACTGCCAGCTGGGAATGAGTTGACCCGTGCATACTGTAACATATTTCCTGAAGCTTCTGTCGTGCATAGACTCTTCAGCATGGAACTGCTTGCCTAACATCCATGCGCCAAAGCCATAATGGCTAGGTACCAGCCAACTTGGGAAGAGAACTAATAAACTGCATTTGGATAATGGATCGGGAAATGCCATAAGCTTTTCGATGCCATTGTCCTTCTGCTTGGCCCAATATTGGCAGCCTTGCAGTTGCTGTTTTTGCAGACAGATTTCTGCTCTAATCCTATCGGCAATAAAGATCTCTTGAGTTGAGCCACTTATCTTGGAATGTAAAAGTTCTGGGTTTTTCAAGGCCAACAGATCCATGGCAAGAAGCCAAGTTTGACGCCAAGCTAGAAAGATGGAGATGTTCTAGTCTAGTGTTGGTTATGACCGGTAAAGTCCTACATGGCATTGGACCAGAATATCTCCGGGACCACCTTCTGCCGCACGAATCCCAGTGACTGGTTAGGTCCCACAGAGTTGGCCTTCTCCGAGTCCCGTCGACTAAGCAATGTCATCTGGCAGGACCAAGGGGAAGAGCACTTTCTGTGGCGGCCCTGGTCATCTGGAATCAACTCCCCCCCGGAGATTAGAACTGTCCCCACCCTCCTTGCCTTTCGCAAGCTCTTAAAAACCCACCTCCTCCGCCAGGCATGGGGAAATTGATTCCCCCTGGCCGTTCTGTTTTATGTATGGTTTGCTTGGGGTGCATTACTTTTTTTATATTAAGGGTTTTAATTGTTTTTTTAATCATAGGATTTGTACTGTGCTTTGCTGTTGTGAGACGCTCCGAGTCTTCGGAGAGGGGCGGCATACAAATCTAATTAATAATAATAATAACAACAACAACAACAACAACTTTCCTGGATTCCTTGCATTCTGCTGGATTTCTTGCTTTGCAACCATGGTCCCCACAGTGTTGGGCTGGACTATTTGCAGCCAGAGGCTGCTTGAGATGTTGGTGTGTCATCACTTTGCTGTGGGACTTGCCAGAAAAGTGGGAGCATTTGGAAAAACCTGGAGCAATAAAGGGGAGGTTTCAACTGCCAGCTGACTGTGTTACCTTTGTACCTTGCCCTGGGGTCATCATGGATGGGCTATACATTTTATAAATTAATATATAAATAAATAAGGAGAAAGATATGAGAAACAGCTTCTTAATTATCTGCATAAGGTGCCTCTTGATTAGAAGAGAAAAATCACAGAGGCATTTGGAATCGATTCATGGAGATCGGTTATGATTGATTGGTTGGTTGGTTGGTTGGTTGGTTGGTTGGTTGGTTGGTTGGTTGGTTGGTTGGTTGGTTGGTTGGTTGGTTGACTGGTTGACTGGTTGACTGGTTGACTGGTTGACTGGTTGACTGACTGACTGACTGACTGACTGACTGATTGATTGATTGATTGATTGATTGATTGACTGACTGACTGATTGATTGATTGATTGATTTCTATAGCTGCCCATTCCAACAAGTGACAGTTTGAACAACTGCACCAAAGTGGTTTCTTCAGATTTGTTTGCAAAAAAATAAAGCCACGACATTCAATCCTTTGTACAGATTTGGAAGAAGTTTCTTGGAGGGGTTTGGAACCAGGTTGAATCCAATCCATAATTCGCGGTACCTCTAAGCCACATCTCTTTAAAAAAAAGTTCTGGCTTTGTTTCTCGGCAGTTCCTGCATTCTGAAGATTTGAGGGCAAAGAACAAAAATCTTCATAGGCCACTCTTTCCTCTTCAGGGAATTGGCCAGAACTCAACACAACCCAACATCAGAAGATGCAAAATGTTCGGTGTTGTGGTTAGCTCTGGCCCAGCTCCTGCCCAAGGAATGTGCAGGTGGATGTGGGGGAGACATCCACATGCCGCAGGGCGGTTTTGCTCGCGATGGAATCTGCTGACGTAGCCTCCTCTGACCAAGGAAGCATGAGTGACAGGGAAGAGGGGAGCTTGGCAGACAACCCAGGAGGAGATCAGTCATCTGTATCATCTTTGGATTCTGAACAAGAATTAATGACACATCCATGCATGTGTAGAGTGATGCATAGGAGACAACAACTGAAGGATTATTACAGGAGAAAATGAGGCCACCTGTGGTTGGGTGGAGCTGCTGTAATTAGTGCTACAGATAAAAGTGCAGCCTGGTGTTTTAGCCTCATGGCAGTTTATCTGATTCATTGTTTCGTCAAGATCGTGGGTTTTGTGCTGTTCAAGATTGTGTGTTGACTCTCTGGACTTTAGAATTGGGCTCAATTTCCCAGTTATTGGGTGAGCAATTGGATTGCATTTAACCTGTGCCTTGTGTGTAACAGAAAATCCCCTTGACATTTAAAAAGGGAGCTGTTTCTGTTTTTCTGTTTATAAAAACTTTTGGGTTTTCCTTTTATCGTGTGGTGTGTGTCTTCCTGGACTAATTACCCTGTAATTACGGGCGGTTGAAACACGCCGGCAGAACAGTTCGGGATATGATGTGATAGAAAACACCAATATGTTTCATAATCCTTCTGGATCACACCAACCAGTTTTTCCAGGAATAGATTCTCGATCCCCTTTACTGCTGTTGTCTGAACTTTTCTAGACTGCATTTTAAAAACATAGAAACATAGACGATGACAGAAAAAGACCTCCTGGTCCATCTAGACTGACCTTATACTATTTCCTGTATTTTATCTTAGAATGGATATATGTTTATCCCAGGGATGTTTAAATTCAGTTACTGTGGCTTGACCAACCATGTCTGCTGGAAGTTTGCATCTACTACTCTTGCCGTAAAATAATATTTTCTCACGTTGCTTCTGATCTTTTCCCCAACTAACCTCAGATTGTGTCCCCTTGTTCTTGTGTTCACTTTCCTATTAAAAACACTTCCCCCCTGAACCATATTTAACCCTTTGACATATTTAAATGTTTCGATCATGTCCCCCCTTTTCCTTCTGTCCTCCAGATTATACAGATTGAGTTCATTCAGTCTTTCCTGATACGTTTTATGCTTAAGACCTTCCACCATTCTTGTAGCCCGTCTTTGGACCCTTTCAATTTTGTCAATATCTTTTTGTAGGTGAGGTCTCCAGAACTGGACACAGTATTATTCCAAGTGGGGTCTCACCAGCGCTCTATACAGTGGGATCACAATCTCACACAGTTCTGTTTTGTCGTATCGAGGTGGAACAGAATTGGATGCACTATTTCAAGGGTGATCTCAACAGTGCAATATAAAGCTATATTGCCACTTCTGAGATCTGTCTGGTAAGGCTAATTAATTAATTATCCAATCTTTATTTTAATTCTTCATTTTTATGCCTCCCTTTAAGAAGGGGTCTCATGAGGTGCTGCATTCTTGCAACACTTTTCTCCAGCCTGGTGCAGTCAGGAAATCTTTAATTAAAATAATAAAGGAGATTATTTGTAGCTTGGGGTTGGAAGAAAGGGGGTCCTTGGAGCTTTCTGAGCGTGACTGTTTTCTTGCAGATGTTGCATTATTTATTTTATTTATTTATTATTTGTAGTTATATGCAGCCCGCTCCAAAAAGGACTCAGGGTGGCTAACAATAGTCGTAAATACTAGGACAATAAAAACATATAACAATAATAAGCAGTAATGCAATAAAATATAATAGATAATATCCTAAAAACCATGCATACAACAGTCATTCCTAATTGCAGGCTTGCCAGAAAACCCAGGTCTTGACAGCTTTCTAGAAGACTAGCAGTGCGGATCTCTGGGGGCAGTTGATTCCAAAGGGTCGAAGCCACCACAGAGAAGGCTCTTCTCCGAGATCCCACCAGCTGACTTTTTTGACAGATGGAATCTGGAAAAGGCCGACTCTGTGGGCCCTTACTGGCTGCAGCAAGGTATGAGGCAGGAGGAAGTCGTGTAAATAGTGTGGCCCTTTAGGGGATTTTAGGGGATTTAGGGATTTAAAGGTGATAACCAACACCTTGAATTGTGTCTGGAGACCGACTGGATGCCCAAACTAGGTAACTTCACTGGTGTTAGACCAGAGATCAAAGAAAATCACCAAGCTCAGAGAATATCAAGGATCCCTCTGACTTTTTCCTGCTCCTGCTACTCTTCTTCCTCTGCCTCCTTTTCCACCTCGTCCAGCACTGATACTGTTATCTAGTTTGGTAATGAAATGCCTATAAGAAAACAAGCAAACTCAGAGAGGATCAAGGACCCCGCAGTCCTCCTCCTTCTCCTCCTCCTCTCTAAACCTCACTCTCCTAGCATTGATGCTGATACCTAATTTGGTAATGAATGTCTACAGGAAAACAATCAAGGATGCCATGGACCATATTTTCTTCCTCCTCCTCTCGGCAAACCCCATTCCCCTCTAGCACTGATGAACATACCTTTTAAGCAGATGTTGGATGACCATCTGTCTGAAGTAGTGTAAGGTTTCCTGCCTAAGCAGGGGGATGGACTAGAAGATCTTCAAGGTCCCTTCCATTATTATTATTATTATGTCAATACATACAGGAGGGAAGTGTTTTTAATAGGAAAGTGAACACAAGAAGAAGGGGTCACAATCTGAAGTTAATTGGGCGAATGATCAAAGGCAACATGAGAAAATATTATTTTACTGAAAGAGTAGTAGATCCTTGGAACAAACTTCCAGCAGACGTGGTTGGTCAATCCACAGTAACTGAATTGAAACATGCCTGGGATAAACATATATCCATTGTAAGATAAAATACAGGAAATAGTATAAGGGCAGACTAGATGGACAATGAGGTCTTTTTCTGCCGTCAGTCTTCTATGTTTCTATGTTTCTAATACAACACAGCAAACAAGATCACTATGCTGGATTTCGTATTTCATCACCAGTCGGGCGCTTCCCAAGCACCTAGGACTGTGTGATGTAGCGGCGAATTATGTTTGCCGATCCCAGTAAAGCGGCCTTTTGCAATTGACAGATGGAGATTTTGTCAATTCTGATGGTTTTCAAATGTCCGCTGAGATCCTTTGCCCAGCGTGCCAAGTACCACTGGGACCACTTTCACGGGCTTATGCCAGAGTCGTTGCAGCTCGATTTTTAGATCTTCGTATTTCACTAATTTCTCTAGCTGCTTCTCCTCAATTCTGCTGTCCCCTGGGATTGCGATGTCGATGATCCATATTTTCTTTTTCTCCACAATCAGGATGTCTGGTGTGTTATGCTTCAGAATTCGGTCAGTCTGAAGTCGGAAGTCCCACAGTAGTTTTGCTTGCTCATTTTCGACCATTTTTTCGGGCTTATGATCCCACCAGTTCTTTGCCACTGGTAAATGGTAGTTCCGGCACAAGTTCCAGTGGATCATCTGTGCCACAGCATCATGTCTATGCTTGTAGTCATTCTGTGCGATCTTTTTGTGATCAACTGTTTCATCTGTTTCTTTACAGAGTCTGCACTTTGGATCATCTGTTGATTTTTCAATTCTAACTTTGATAGCATTTGTTCTAATGGCCTGTTCTTGTGCCATCAGTATTAGTCCTTCTGTCTCCTTTTTGAGTATTCCACTTGTAAGCCATGACTTACATGACATACTTACTTGTTATTGTTATTGTCATCATCATTAATCTATTAAATGGTATGTATGTGTTGATTGGATTGTTGAGTCATGGGCTTTAACTGGGGTTATTGTTTCAATTTATGTCTGACTTCTTTTTATTGTAAATTGTATTTTTATATTGTTGTAAGCTGCCATGAGTCCTTCGGGATTGGGCGGCGTAGAAGTCAAATAAATAAATAAATAAAATAAATAAATACCTTTGATTGATTATTGGAATGCACATTATAGGGCTCATCAAATTCAAGTGAGCTCACATTTCTTAACATTTTCATGAAGGACAGTGTGTTTCCCCTTCACATCCCTCCAAGATATATTGAGAAAAGAAAAATAAAGGCTTTAGGGTTTTTATCCAATCCCCCCCCCAGCCCCGGTTCCTTTTCGTAACCTCTGAATCCAAATTTTTAGATGCTGGGAACTAGCAGAACCATAAATATGTCACAGAGGGAAAAAGCCAAAAATAGATTAGCCTATAAATGGCAGCTACTCCAAAGTTCATCCTTTAAATTGTGACATGAGGCTTAAATGTGCTCTTTTTTGTGCTCAAAAACTTTGTATCTGTTTGGTATCTAATTTAAAAACAAAAGCAAAACGTGGTGATAACCCTCACCCTTAAGCCTTTCCTTAAAAGAAAATAGGAACAGGGACGAGCCATTTCTGCACCAATGGCGCCACCAAGAGGCTTGAAGCGGAATTAAATTAAATTTTGATTAGTCAACAAATGAAACTTTGCATTTTGGAAGCCTGCGTTCATTTCAAGGGTTAAGGTAGGCTTTAGAGCAGGGGTCCCCAAACTTGGCAACTTTAAGACTTGTGGACTTCAACTCCCAGAACTCTCCAGCCAGCTATGCTGGCTGGAGAATTCTGGGAGTTGAAGTCCACAAATCTTAAAGTTGCCAAGTTTGAAGACCTCTGCTTTAGAGCAATGTTTTTCAATCTTGGCAATACATTAACATGCATCCCAGAAGTCCCCTGGCTGGGGAATTCTAGGAGGTGAAGTCCACACATCTTAAAGGTGCTTGTTGGTGGTGACCCCTACTCTAGGCTGTCTTCATTCACAATCTTCAGATAATTCCCAAGAACATGCTTCAAAATCCATGTCAGTTTCTACAGAAACAGCTGGGATGCCAGCCCCAAGCTTTGAAGAGGTCAGAACACACCACCATCTGGGCTTGTGGAAAATTGTACTAGCATTATTTACACCTGGAAAAGGTGGCAGCTTGCCTCTTAAATCTTGGCTTCTTCTAACACCTAGAGTCTTCGGAGAGGGGCGGCCTACAAATCTAAATAATAAATAATAAACTTGAAACCACACTTTTGCCCTTCCAGAAAATGGCATATCGCAGAACATTTGTGGTCTTTTGTGATCGTGGAGGGGGGGGGCTTAAGACCCTTTCCACACACATTTTACACCAATTCTATGAAAACAGGCTGGCTCACACTTTTGATAAGGACTGCTGATTGCCAAACAAAAATAAAACAATACCTTGCATTGCCTTGGAAAATGCTAAAGTGGAAGCAATAGATCTCAGAACTCCTAAATTCAAAAGCTCAGTTATGGAGGTTTCTCCAGAGGAGGCTATGCTCCTTGGTCTTCTTTGATTGATCAATGCATATTTATTGATACATAAATCTAGATGGAATGGAATGGAATGGCATAGAATAGAATAGAGTAGAATAGAATAGAATAGAGTAGAATAGAATAGAATAGAATAGAATATCGTCTGTGAGTGTTAAAGTGTTAAGACGTCTGTGAGTAATTTTCAAACCTTCTGTTAGATCTGGAAAAGCTTGCAAGGCACATGGTTGCCTGATTCTTCTTTATTAGGAATTGGCTTGTGTGCAGCAAAACAGGTAACAGGGTATAAAGTTGAGTTTACGGTAAATAAAAATAGAGAGGTGCGCGTCTTGGGTCACCTTTTTTAAAGTATTTTTCTTATAGGCGCAACTTTGACAGTCGCTCAAATTTCCCAGCCGTGATTTAACCAATCCGCGGCCGGGATGTAGATGAGGTAGTTTAGCATACACTATTAAAGTAAACTATTTACATACTACACATTTACATAGGAACACAACACCTTCCTTATAGGTTCTACCACTGATAAGAATTTTGGCAGCTGAAGGACATTTCTTTGTTCTAATTTGTGTTTTTCAACACACCTGATTGTACAATAGACTATTTCATTTCAAAACCCTGTGTCTGAGCCTTAATTGGAAGCTAATTGCTGCTCGTTTGCCGTGTGAGACAGAACAGAAAGAAATAAAGACTGTACAATCTGCCACCATTCTAAGCATAAACTATTTTTCACAGAGTGAATTAGAATAGTTTTTTTCATTTAGTTGTGTTCGGTTCTGTGAGACTGCCTGGAGAAATCCCTGCAGTTCTTTGGCAGCATTATTATTATTATTATTATTATTATTATTATTATTATTATTATGTCAGTACAACACAGCAAACGAGATCACTATGCTGGATTTCGTATTTCATCACCAGTCGGGCGCTTCCCAAGCACCTAAGACTGCGTGATGTAGTGGCGAATTATGTGCACCGATCCCAGTAAAGCGGCCTTTTGCAATTGACAGGTGGAGATTTTGTCAATTCCAATGGTTTTCAAATGTCCGCTGAGATCCTTTGCCACTGCGCCCAGCGTGCCTAGTACCACTGGCACCACATTCACTGGCTTATGTCAGAGTCGTTGCAGCTCGATTTTTAGATCTTCGTATTTCACTAATTTCTCTAGCTGCTTCTCCTCAATTCTGCTGTCTCCTGGGATGATGATGATGATTATTATTATTATTATTATTATTATTATTATTATTATTATCCCTCTCCCTTTCCTTCTCCTCCTCCTCCCTCTCCTTCTCCTCCTCCTCCTTCTTTTTTGGAAGTGGTTTTCCATTGCCTTGGTCCTAAGACTACAAGATTAAGACTGGCCCATACCTAGGGTGGGAGTAGAAGTGAGGGTCTCAGCATTTATTAGAGTTGAAAGGGACCTTGCAAGTCATCAAGTCCAACCCCCATTTCTCACCTACAAGATTATCAGAATTTTGTCGTGTGCAGCAGCTGCGAAAAAAGCCAACACAGCCCTAGGCTGCATTAACAGAGGGATAGAATCAAGATCGCGTGAAGGGTTGACACCACTTTCTAAGGCCTTGGTAAGATCCTAGAGATCAACCCTGACTGCTCCTTAGAAGGCCAGATCCTGAAGCAGAAACTCAAATAGTTTGGCCACCTAAGAAGGAAGGACTAAACTAAAGAAAAGCCCAATGCTGGAAAAGACTGAGGGCAGAAGGGAACGACAGAGAATGAGGTGGCTGGATGGAGTCACCAAAGCAGTCGGCATGACTTTAAAGGGACTACAGAGAATGATAGAGGAATGTAGTCTATGGAGTCGCAATGGGTTGGACACAATTTTGCAACTAACAACAACAACAACAAAGGCCACATCTTGGAATACTCCATCCAGTTTTAGTCACCACGATTAAAAAGGATGTTGAGACTCTGGAAAGAGAGCAGAGAAGAGCAACAAAGATGATTAGGGGACTAGAGACTAAAATATATGTAGCATGGTTGCTGAAATTGGGTATTTATTTATTTATTAGAGTTGAAAGGGACCTTGCAAGTCATCAAGTCCAACCCCCTGCTTAAGCAGGAAATCCTACAGCACCCCAGCCAAATGACAGTCCAATCTCCTCTTGAAAATGTCCAGAGTTGGGGCGTTCACAACCTCCACTGGCAGGCCGTTCCACTGGTTGATCACTCTGACCGTCAGGAAGTTCTTCCTTATTTCCAGGTTGAATCTCTCCTTGGTCAGCTTCCAACCGTTGTTCCTCATCTGGCCCCCTGGGTATGTCTAGTTTAATGAAAAGAAAGACTAGGGATGATAGGATTGCAGTGTTCCAATATCTCAAGGGTTGCAACAAAGAAGAGGGAGTCAAACTATTCTCCAAAGCACCAGAAGGCAGGTCAAGAAACAATGGATGGAAATTAATCAAGGATAGAAGCAACCAAGAACTAAGGAGAAATGTCTTGACCAGAAAACAATAAACTAGTGGAAAGACTTGTCTTCATATATTGTGGGTGCTACCATACTGCATGTTTTTAAAAAGTGACTAAAAAGCCATTTGATTTCTGGGTTTCCTGCTTGAAACAGTGGTTGGGCCTCCAAGGTCTGTTATTTTGTTAAAACAGTTGAGATAGTGGCTGCTTTGGTGTTATTTAAAAAAAACATTGCATTACAAGATGCAAGTAATGCATTTTATTTTCTGGATATAGTGGAAAGGGGGAAAATTATATCCATATTAACTCTGATTTTTAAAATTTTAATAACCATAAGTTTGCTTCAGTTGTACATCTAGAGCTAAGTGTAGCATGGATAAACAGCTACCCGGTACATTAAATTATTTTGTTATATAATAAAAGGTTTCTATTTTAAGCTTTGTACTTAATACAATATTAAGGTCTCCAGTGTATCGTTTCCTCTTGTTTATGCATATTAAAAAGAAAAAAAAAACAAGGAAAACAAAAGGGGAAAAAATTAAAGAAGCAGCTTGAAAAAGTAGATAGAGCTTTCTAATTCCCAAACATTTTGGGAGAATTTATAACCATGAAGGCCCTCTTAGAAACTGTACTGAAAATGCCTTTTTGCCTTCCTATTGTTTATATGGGAAACTACATATACATAGCTGTTGTGGTTGGCTCTGGGCCCACTCCTGCAACGGGGAATTTGGATGTTGGCTTAGGAGAGTCCTCAGGTTACTAGAGAGTTATCTTACTGCCATCAGTTTCTGACAGTGAGGATTCTTCCACCCTTCCACCTCTCACAATACTAGACAACACAGTATCAACAGTAGTGACCTTCAAATTTCTAGGTACTATCATATCTCAAGACCTAAAATGGTCACCTAACATCAAAAACATCATCAAAAAAGCACAACAAAGAATGTTCTTTCTGCACCAGCTCAGGAAGCTCAAACTGCCCAAGGAGCTGCTGATCCAGTTCTACAGAGGAATCATTGAGTCTGTCATCTGCACCTCTATAACTGTCCGGTTTGGTGCTGCAACCCAACAGGACCGACAGAGACTTCAGAGGATAATCAGAATTGCAGAAAAAACAATTGCTGCCAATCTGCCTTCCATACTGCACGAGTCAAAAAGAGGGCGGGTAAAATATTTACTGACCCCTCACATCCTGGACACAAATTGTTTCAACTCCTACCCTCAAAACGTCGCTACAGAGCACTGCACACCAAGACAACTAGACACAAGAACATTTTTTCCCCGAACGCCATCACTCTACTAAACAAATAATTCCCTCAACACTGTCAGACTTTCTACTAAATCTGCACTTCTATTCTACTAGTTTTTCTCATCATTCCTTTCACCCATTTCCTCCCATGTTGACTGTATGACTGTAACTTGTTGCTTGTGTCCTAAGATTTTTATTAATATTGCTTCTTCATTGCTTATTTGACCCCTATGACAATCATTAAGTGTTGTACGACATGATTCTTGACAAATGTATATTTTATTTTATGTACGTTGAGAGCATATGCACCAAGACAAATTCCTTGTGTGTCCAATCACACTTGGCCAATAAAAATTCTATTCTATTCTATTCTATTCTATTCATTGCCAAGGTCAGATGCTGGGGGAGAAGAATCATCAGATAGAGAGGTGGATGTAGCCAGCCCATTAGTTAATGACCTATTGGTTGGTCATCGGACTCGGAGGAAGAGGATCGGTGGATAGATGCCAGAATGTGCAGGCTCATGGCTAGAAGGGACCAACTGCGCAGGTATCATCGGAGATAAGGGAGAACACCTGTGGCTGAGGCAATTAGGCTAATGGGGTTGCTGATAAATTACCAGTGTTACAGAGAGTGCGTGTGGGAGTTTATCCATTTGGAGAAGGATACGTCATGTTGCTTGGTGCCTGGACTTTCACAGATTTTTTTTGGATATTTCACAGCTAAGTAAATCTTGTGGATTCACTCGAAGAGGTTTGGCTGTGACGCTCTCACAGCTGCTCTTATCTGCTCTGTTTGTTTTTGTCTATCACAGCTTTCAAGGAATGTTATCTGTGTGTGAGCTAATTTGCTCAGTTTAAAGTGTGTGACAGAAGGAAAAATCCAAGATGTGGGACAGAGAGTAGAAGAATATGAGGACCGCAACTACGCAGCTCGCAGAGACTTTGACATAGCAATAACCAATTTAGAACTCCACTCTGCACAACATGGCCTGAGGTTTCAAAACATCGAAGAAGAAAAAGATGAAGACCTGCCTGAAAAAATGGCAGAAGTTATGGGAGCTATTTTGCAGTTGGATCCAACAGAACTGGTAAAAGAGATCGACGAAGTCTATCGAGTTCAGACTGGATACGTTAGGCGCCACAATTTGCCCAGAGAAGTCCACATTAAGTTCACAAGAAGAATTGTCAAAGATGCGATACTGAGATATGCAAAAAACGAATCTTTCCAACGTAACGGAAAAGAAATCGCGATACTGAAACAAGTGCCAAGGAGAGTCCGAGAGGCTAGAAGACAATATTATTTTCTTACAAGTATTTTAATCAGGAAGAGTATTACTTTTAGATGGCTGATACCAGAAGGTTTGACCCTAACATGGCAATCAACGAGAGTGAAAATAGAAAGCGTAGAACAAGCACAATCTTTTTTGGCGCGCAGTGGACTGGACAATACCGCACAAATCCAGATTCAACCAAAGCCTAACGACGAAATGATGGGGGCCACCGGTGGTGGAGGGGAAGAAGCGTTGGTGGTGAGACAGAAACAACTACAGATTTCACAGGACCTAATTTTGGATACACGACTCCAAGAACCAAAAGAACCCAAAAGGTACTACAAATAAAGATGACACACGAACTGAAAATATTTTCAGTCAATGTAAATGGATTGAATAACCCAAGGAAGAGAAATCAAGTATTAACTAAACTTACGAAACAAAAAGCCCAGATAAGCATCTTACAAGAAGTCCATATCAAAAAATCAAAAAGAAGTCTCCTTAAAAACTCAAAATTGGGAAAATTATATACAAGTTTGGCTAATCAAAAGAAAAGAGGTGTAGCAATGTATATTGATGATTTAATTGAATCCAAAGAAATATATAATGACGGTGATGGAAGGATTTTGATAGTACAATTAGACCTAGAAACAAAACCTTTAACAATTGTCTCAATTTATGCACCAAATGATAATCAAAAACAATTTTATAAAGACCTACATGAAAAAATTAATGAGTTATCAATTGAAAATATGATAATAATAGGAGACTTTAACGCAATATCAGATGACCAAATGGATTATAATGGGAAAAGAAAAGAAAAGAAAAAAAAGGTAATATTACCGGCAACATTCTGGAAAATGAGAACAGAATTGGCATTAAAAGACGTATGGCGAGAACAGCATTTAAAAGATAAACAGTATACTTTTTATTCCAATCCACATAAGACATGGTCTAGAATTGATATGGCATGGGCCCCTACTCACATAATGGAACAAATAAGTGAAATAGAAATAGAAACAAATACTTGGGCTGACCATAACCCTCTATCCATATATTGGAAAGGTAAAAGGATAATAAAGAATTGGTCAATGAATAGAATTATAATAAAAGATCTTGAATATAAGAAGTGGATAGAGAAGGAATTAAAGATTTTCTTAAAAATAAATAAAAATGCAGATACTACTCCTCAAAATTTATGGGATACAACCAAATCATATATACGTGGATTAACAATTTCATTCATAGCAAAAAAGAATAAAGAAAAGAAAGAATACCAAGAAACATTAGTAGAAGAACTAAGAAAATTAGAAATTCTAATGCAAAAAGAGGATAAAGATGACAAATTAAAAAATCAGAGAGAATTAATAAGACATAAATTGAGATTAATAGAACAAGAATTAACTGCAGAAAAGATAAAGAGAGCAAAACAAGATTATTTTGAATATGCAAATAAACCTGGAGGATGGTTGGCATACAAACTTAGAAAAGAGAGAGAAAACAAAATTATAAAAAATCTGATGGATTCAAAAGGTACAATAAAACATAGAATAGAAGACAAAAAGGAAATAGTTTCGGAATTCTATAAACAATTATACAAGAAAGAAGAGATAAGCGAGGATTTAATTTTCAAATACTTGGAACAAATAGAACTTCCAGTTTTAACGGAAGCCCTACAGCAAAGACTAAATAGACCTATTACAGATATAGAATTAAAACAATCTATAAAGAATCAAAAAAATAATAAAGCGACTGGTCCAGACGCAATACCAGCTGAATTTTATAAACTAGATCTAGAAATATTCTCCTCTAACATGCTTGAGATATATAATCAAATATTGACAACAGGTAAATTACCAAAAACCTGGTCAGAAACTTTAATAACCTTAATACATAAGGCTGACACCAAGAAAGAAAAAATTGAAAATTACAGACCTATTTCATTGTTGAACGTAGATTATAAAATTTTTATATCAATATTTGCCAATAGACTTAAAGGTATTATAAACAACATGATACATAGTGATCAAAATGGATTTTTACCAGGAAGACAAATTAAAAATAATTTAAGAATAATAGTTAATACTTTGGAATATTATGAACAGCACCCTGAAAAGCAAATGGCACTTGTATTTCTAGATGCCCAAAAAGCATTTGACAACGTGGATTGGAATTTTATGAAAATACAATTAAATAAGATGGAAGTAGGAACAAAGTTTTTTAATATAATAGATGCTATATATTCTGAACAAACTGCTAAAATTATAATAAATAGTGAACAAACAGAAAAAGTAGTTATACAAAGAGGAGTAAGACAAGGGTGTCCAATATCACCATTGTTATTTATTTTAACTTTAGAAGTATTACTGATAAAAATAAGAGCAGATCAGAAAATAAAAGGATTGAAAATTAGAAAAGAAGTTTATAAAACACAAGCATTTGCAGACGATGTAGTCTTTATTTTAGATGACCCAACAGAATCTATTTTAAATTTAACAAATGTGATTGAAGAATATGGGAAAGTTGCAGGATTGAAAATAAATAAGGAAAAGACACAGATATTAACAAAAAATATGACTGAAATACAGAGAAAATACCTAGGAGACTTATCAAACATGAAGATGACGAAAAAAGTGAAATACTTAGGGATATGGATGACCTCCAAAGCCCTATCTTTAAAAAATGACAATTATTTAAAACTATTAAGTCAGATTAAAAAAGACTTAGAAATATGGAGTAACTTACAATTATCATTTGTTGGAAGAATCTCCACAGTTAAAATGAATATTCTTCCAAAAATATTATTCCTTTTTCAAGTGATTCCAATAAATCCAGGAACGAAATTCTTTGCCGAACTGAATAAGATAATAAGAAAATTTATTTGGCAAGGAAAAAAGTCAAGAATAAAACAAAATTCATTAGAAGACCGTAAGGAGAGAGGTGGCCTGGGTCTTCCAAATTGGAAACTATATTATCATGCCACGGCTTTGACATGGATAAAAGAATGGCTTACACTAGAAAATCAAAGATTGCTTAATTTAGAAGGCCATGACTTGATGGTCGGGTGGCATGCATTTGTATGGTATGACAAGTTAAGAACCCACTCATATTTCAAAAATAATGTTATTAGGAAGGCATTGATAGAAGTGTGGAATGAAATAAAGAAAAATCATTTCTTAGTAATGCCAGAATGGGTTTCACCCCTTGAAGCCATAGTACACCCAAATCTTAAAGGAAAAAGTAAGACTTGGAAATATAGTGACTTGTTAAATAATCAATTAAAATTAAGAACAAAACAAGAGTTATATGAGTTAGGTATAGATTTAGATTGGTGGCATTACATGCAGATTAGTTCCAGATACCAAACAGATGTAAAGACTTATATCTTTAAAAAAGAAAACAATGTACTGGGCAAATTACTATTCCAAAATCAAACAAAGACAATTGGAAACGTTTATAAATATTTACTAAATCATAGGACGATAGGTTGGATACTGAAAGATAATATGATCAGTTGGTGCAAAAATTTTGGCAAAGAGATTGATATAGATACTTGGGAAAAGATATGGACGTATAATTGGAAAATAACAAAATCAATTTCTTTTAAAGAAAATCAAATTAAGATGTTTTATAGATGGCACCTTCCACCATACAGAATCTCTAAAATGTTTCCTTCGGTATCGCCCATTTGTTGGAAATGTAAAAAAGAAGTCGGCACATACTACCATGCATGGTGGACCTGTCCGGAGACCAAAATATTTTGGAACAAAGTAGAGAATTGGATAAATGAAATAACAAAGGAGAAGATTATAAAATCTCCTGAATTTTTTCTATTGGGTATTTCAAATATAAAGTATAAAAAAGAAATTTACTATTTAATAATACATATATTGACGGCAGCACGAATAACATTTGCGCAGAAATGGAAAGAAAAGACGATACCGAAAGACACTGAGGTGTTTAAAAAAATTATAGAGTGTGCAGAATTAGACATGATGACTAAAAGGTTGAACAATCAAACTGAAACAGAATTTTATAAAATTTGGGATAAAGTATATGATTGGTGGAACGATAAAAATAGTATTAAAAATTAAATATATAAGAATAAATGACTATTTAAAAATCATAAGATAGAATCATATAGTTTATATAGTCTATAGTATAACTAACCTAGAAGTGTTTATATTATTTTCTTTTTGTATTAGTAATAATTTGTTTATTGCTTTTTGATATATACATATACATATAAGTATATTATTATTATTATTTTTTGTTTAAAAAAGTATATACAAAGAAACTTAATTAATAATCTTAATTTTTAAAAAAAACTATAATTAAATGTAATGACAATGTAATCTTCGAGTGTGGCTTTTCTGCTTAGATCTTGTAATAATTAGAGTTTTTTTATTCTGTATTAGTTAGACTTCTATGATAAGAGGAGCAACAGTAGCTCCTTAAATGTTCAATGTTGTATGTCTTTGTTCGTTTTATTTTGAAAATAATAAAAAATATTTTTAAAAAAAATAAAGTGTGTGTGCACAGCTTTATTTTGGATAAACGGCTTTTCGGTTTACTTTACAACTGCGTGTGTGTTTGAATTTACATTTCTGACTTAATTGGGGCTCGTAACATGAAGCCCGGCATAACAATAGCTGGACAGAGTTTCAATCAAATCATGACTTTTCTAACCATATGCTACAGACTATGGTGTGTGTCTGGGGTCTCTAAAAATGCTTTGAGCTCTAAGCACATGGAATTTGTAAAGCAGTATTGTGAATGTCAGGAAGCAAATATTTTATAATCTTCTCAGCTGTCCTTACCACTCTCTGTAGGGACTTTCTATCTAAGGCATTGGTGCCACCAAACCAAACAGGGAAGCAGTTTGTTAAAAGGCTCTTAATCGTGCCTCTGCAAGAGGTGGCTGGGACAGAAGGAGAAAGAAGTGGCCTCCTCATCCAATGCAGAATAACAGAGTTAGAGAAAAATGAATAGTAATAGCAATGCAGCCTTAGTGAATAGTTTGACAGTGGTGAGGGAATTATTTGTTTAGCAGAGTGACGGCATTCGAGAAAAATAAACTGTTCTTGTGTCTAGTTGTCTTGGTGTGCAGTGCATCGTCTTGAGGCTAGGCGTTGAAATCACAAAAGTGAGTGTGATTGAGTGATCAAAGCCTAACACCTAAAAGTTTGATTTTCACTCACACAAAGGCACGCAGTAAATGCTTCTGATTGCCATGCATTACTTTAAAGCCACATAGCTTTAATATTACACTCAACCTGAAGTCTTAATTAACATTACAGTTGTTTCTCACTTAAAGGGTGTACAGTGGTACCTCCATCTTACGAACGCCTCTTCTAACAATCTTTTCGAGATACGAACCCGGTGTTTAAGATTTTTTTGCCTCTTCTTCCAAACTATTTTCACCTTACGAACCCAAGCAGCTGCTGCTGGGATGAAAGGGTTTCTTTTTCCCCCCTTTTTTGAAGAAAGAAAAGGGAGGGGCGGCTTGGAGGGGGAAAGAGTTTGCATTAACAAAAGTAGGAGAACAGCGTGCTTGCAGAGGCACTGAAAGGGTGTCTTTTGAAGAAAGAAAAGGGAGGGGCGCCCCCCTTGCCTTTCTTCCTTCCCACTCACTCTTTAGCCTAGCCTTGCTTCTTCCACCTGCCCCCTTTAGCTCCTCCTCCCTGCCCTCTGTTCGCCTCCCTTCTAAAGTTTGGGATTTTCCTGAAGGATTTGCACGCATTATTTGCTTTTATATTGATTCCTATGGGAAACATTGTTTAGTCTTACAAACTTTTCACCTTACGAACCTCCTCCTGGAACCAATTAAGTTCGTATCATGAGATACCACTGTATATTAAATGAATCAACAGGGTCCCTTTTTGTCACTTATCCAGCTCAGTCTACTTTTAAATAATTAAAATTCAATAGGTTTTTTTTCCCACCCCTTAGGTTCATTTTGGAGAAGAAGGCCAGCTTTTATTAAATTGCAGCAAAATTAGCAAAAGGAGCTGAATTGTATTTAGTATCTCTTGCTTACATATCATATTCCAAGCATTCAGAAACAGCCCTTAAGTCAGCATCTCACTAATTAAATTTTCTCTACTGATTAAAGGAAAAATCAACCAGAAACTCAATGGCAAAAGGACCAAAAACACAAAGGCCATCGAGAAATTATAATTTGGAAATGATTACATCCAAAGTAAGGAACTACAATTAAGGGCCAACATGGTATATAGCCTTGTTTTTCCTTCCAGTTATAGAAATCTTTTACTTTATTAGACTTTACCTGCTCTGGTCAGAATTCTTTTTTTTAACTGGCCAAGTGTGATTGGACACACAAGGAATTTGTCTTGATGCATATGCTCTCAGTGTACATAAAATAAAATATACATTTGTCAAGAATCATGAGGTACAACACTTAATGATTGCCATAGGGTCAAATAAGCAATGAAGAAACTATTAATATTAATAAAAATCTTAAGGATACAAGCAACAAGTTACAATCATACAGTCGTAAGTGGGAGGAAATGGTTGATAGGAATGATGAGAAAAATAGTAGTAATAGTAGTGCTGACTTATTTTATTTATTTATTTATCAAACAAGTATAGTATTATAGTACATATTAACATAGCATAACATAAGTAGAACGTAGTAATAGAAAGGATAATAAGACAATAGGACAGGGACATTAGGCACATAAGTGCCCTTATGCACGCCCCTTATAGACCTCTTAGAAAAGGGGAGAGGTCGATTGTAGATAATGTAAGGTTGAAGATTTTGGGGTTGGGGGAAGCAACAACAGAGTCAGGTAATGAGTTCCACGCAGTAACCACTCTATTGCTGAAATTGTATTTTCTGCAGTCAAGTTTGAAGCAATTTACATTCAGTTTGTATCTATTACGTGCTCTTGTGTTGTTGTTAAAGGTGAAGTAGTCACTGACAGGGAATACATTATGATGTATGATTTTATGAACAACAGTTAAATCAGTTCGGAGATGACGTAGTTGTAAATAGTTTGACAGTGTTGAGGGAATTATTTGTTTAACAGAGTGATGGCATTTGAGAAAAAACTGTTCTTGTGTCTAGGTGTCTTGGTGTGCAGTGCTCTGTAGCGATGTTTTGAGGGTAGGAGTTGAAACCGTTTATGTCCAGGATGCGAGGGGTCAGTAAATATTTTCACAGCTCTCTTTTTGACTCGTGCTGTGTACAGGTCCTCAATGGAAGGCAGGTTGGCAGCCATTGTTTTGTTCTGCAGTTCTGATTCTCCTCTGAAGTCTGCGTCTGTCTTCTTGGGTTGCAGAACCAAACCAGACAGTGATAGAGGTGCAGATGACAGACTCAGTGATTCCTCTGTAGAACTGTATCAGCAGCTCCTTGGTCAGTTTGAGCTTCCTGAGTTGGCACAGAAAGAACATTCTTTGTCGCTCTGGTCAAGTGGATAACCCTTCTCGGGATTCTTTGCAAGTAGCCACCGACTTACAAGGATTCATTTAGAGACCATTCAAAGGGTCCGAAAAAAGTGAGCTATGGCCTTTTTTCACACCAAGAACCATTGTGGCACCTCAATTGATCACAAAATCAAATTTCGGACTCCTGGTTCATATTTATGAAGTGCCTTGGGATCCACATGATCACATATTGTGACCTTATGACAAGCCATGTCAATGTGGAAGACGGATTCACTTAACAACCACGTTACTTGCTTAACAACTGCAGTTGTAAAATTGGACAAAATTGACTTAACATCTGTCTTGCTTAGCGATCTAAATTTTGGGCTCAATTTGTTAACCACGATAAGTAAGTCAATGACTACCTATCATCTCGTGCAGAATGCAGCTGCGAGAACAATCATGGGCTTCCCCAAATATGCCCATGTTACACCAACACTCTGCAGTCTGCATTGGTTGCCGATCAGTTTCCGGTCACAATTCAAAGTGTTGGTTATGACCTATAAAGCCCTTCATGGCACTGGACCAGATTATCTCCAAGACCGCCTTCTGCTGCACAAATCCCAGTGACCAGTTAGTCCCACAGAGTGGGTCTTCTCCGGGTCCCTTCAACTAAACAATGCCGCTTGGCGGGACCCAGGGGAAGAGCCTTTTCTGTGGCGGCCCCGGCCCTCTGGAACCAACTCCCCCAGAGATTAGGATTGCCCCCACCCTCCTTGCCTTTCGTAAGCTGCTTAAAACCCACCTCTGCCGCCAGGCATGGGGGAATTGAGATACTCTTTCCCCTAGGCCTCTACAATTCTATGCATGGTATATGTGTACGTATGTTTGGTTTTTATAATAATGGGTTTTTAACTGTTTTTAGTATTGAATTATTATTATATGCTGTTTTATTACTATTGTTAGCCGCCCCGAGTCTGCGGAGAGGGGCAGCATATAAATCCAATAAATAAATAAATAAATAAATTTAATAAACTTTTGTTTCTAATTTTAAATAGTTGGGTTTTGTTTTGGTTTTTTTGAAGTTGTCTTTTTATTCCATAAACAAAACCTGAACTATCAACCGTCTTATATCAATGGCTCAATATTCAGCCATTCGCTTGAATATATTAATATGCTACCCTCTTATTTCTATACGCAGGCCCCTAAATATCCTATTAATTTAACTAGTCACATAATTGATATACATTTGTCTCCTGTGGTGTCCACTTTGCAAACCCCAGATAATATGAGGTTACTAACTGCTTGGAGGTATCGGCTTAGATTGCATCTGCCGTCTTCTGCAAAGCAAATAAGGAAAACATAATAGATAAATTGTTTAATTAAAATGCAATTCCCAGACACAAGGAAACAAGGAGCGCTTCATTGTTGGATTAATAAATCAGCGATGATGCTCTAATCCTATTTTTCTGCAGGCGTGGAAAAAGACTCCTTTTCTTCTGGCTTTTGTTAAAAAAAGCAGATTTACACGGAGAACGGAGTGGTGAAATTTCATGGCAACATTGCAGCAGTAATCTATGTTATTGGACTGGGCTTGTGGGACAGAAGATTTCAAGGGGGATTGTGCTGAGATGACTCAACATGTGTAGTTGCGT
Organism: Erythrolamprus reginae; assembly: GCF_031021105.1. Lineage (NCBI taxonomy): Eukaryota > Metazoa > Chordata > Lepidosauria > Squamata > Dipsadidae > Erythrolamprus > Erythrolamprus reginae. The sequence goes on from NW_027248467.1 coordinate 700,477, forward strand.
GGGGCATTCGAGTTCTTGTTTTGCAGGGTTGTCATTCAAGCTGCAGTTTAGATGTTCATTAGCGCTAAGAAGTGAAGCCAAGAGTTGGGTGGATCAGATGGTCATTTGAACCAACTAGCCATTCCTTGGACTTTGTATCTCTGATTTTACATTTAATTCTCTTCGCCTAACAGATTCGTGAGTTTGAATATATCGATGGTTCTCTTTGTTTCTGGAAATTATCCTTTCTGTTTATGTTTCCCCTTCTTTGGTGCTTTTAGGAAAGGCCTGGAATGCATCTCTTTGTCCATACTATTTTTTTTATTCATAATTTATGGGTCCACCAGTGCAAATGTGTCTTCATGAAACCCAGTAATAGATGTCCGAAAAGGGGGGGAGGAGAGGAAAGAAGGGAGAGGAGGAAAAATAATCTAGATAATGTTCTTCATGAAAGGCAGTAATAGAAGTCAGAAGGGAGGACGAGGAGGAGGACGAGGAGGAAGACGAGGAGGAGGAGGACAGAAGAGGAGGAGGAGAAAGGGGAGAGGAGAGGACAGGAGAGGAGAAAAGGAGGAGAGAGAGGAGGAGGAGAGGAGAGCAAAGCAGAGGAGAGGAGAGGAGGAGGAGAGGGATAGGAGAGGAGAGTTCGAACTATGTTGTCTTTGATCTGATCTAAATGTAGTTCATAAAATCACCTGACTACCTGTCAATGACTACTTCAGCTTCAAACGCAACAATACACGAGCACACAATACTTACAAACTTGATGTAAACACTCCAAACTCGACTGTGGAAATTATAACTTCAGCAACAGAGTGATCAAAGCCTGTGTGGTTTCTTCCCCAAACCCCACAATATTTAACCTTAGACTGTCTACAGTTGACTTCACCTCATTCCTAAGCAGTCTGTAAGGGGCGTGCATAAGTGCACCATTGCGCCTACCATCCCAGTCCTAATGTCCTATTGTGCTCATTTATCTGTACTTACTTTGCTTATGTTGATGATTATACCTGCTATCTTGTAAATATTTGACTAAATGAATGAATGAATGAATGAAGGAAGGAAGGAAGGAAGGAAGGAAGAAAGAAAAAAGAAAGAAAGAAATTTGTCCAAAATATAGAAACAGAGAAGATTGAAGGCAGAAAAAGACCTCATAGTCTTTTATGGTCTGCCCTTATACTATTTCCTGTAATTCATCTTAGGATGGATCTATGTTTATCCCAGGCATGTTTACAATCAGTTACTGTTGATTTATACCAACCACATCTGCTGGAAGTTTGTTCGAAGCATCTACTACTCTTTCAATAAAATAATATTTTCTCACGTTGCTTCTGTTAACCTGTTAGGGTCAGCAAGATGACAACGATGAGTTGTCTGGACCCGTAAGAACAAGCCAACTGTGGAAGAAGTCTTCACCATTGTTTTATTAAAGCTGGCAACTTACAGTGAGTTACTGTGCTTCTGCTCATTCGATCAGAGGGCCAGATGCTGGCCCACCAAGTATTTATCAGGGTTACAGAGGTTAAAAAAATGAGCACTCATTTACATTTGACTCTTGGCCAAGAACTGATTTACAACTGGTTAAGACATACTAACAGGCTATGGAACAATCTGGACATCCCTGCTCTTTGAAAATACAACCTTTCGTAATCCAAGGTGCTTAGCCTTGGAGAAGTGACAATGCTTGAGATAACTGATTATTCCAACAGTTTGACCTTGGATCCCACTTCGAACAGAGAGAATTGTAAACACATCCCCATTATCTGCAACCTTGAGAATGTTGCAATTGATGGAGTCTGTGAATTAAAGGCCATTCATTGATGCAACAAAAGTTACACATCCTGAGGAACAAACCTCCCACGGAGGAGTTGTCATGGGCTACATCGGAGAAAGGAATTTTTGCAATTACAGCTTCTGTCTTTTTTTACATGCAACCAGAAGCAATTGATGAACCATTGATGATTTGGGTATGATACAGATATTCCTGGATTTACGACAACCATTGGAAAATCCATGGCTAGGCAAGCTGGTTTCTTAAATGAGATGCTCCCAATTTTCAGAGGCCGTTTTCCATGGATTTAACAGATTAACAGAGTTCGGAGGGACCTTATAGGTCATCTGTTCTGTTAATTGATAGCTGGTAGTGTCAGAAATTATCTTCTTATTTCCTGGTTGAACCTCTCCTTGATCAGTTTCCATCAGTTCTTGTCTGGTGTTCAGGTGCTTTGGAAAATAGCTTGACCCCCTCCTCTCTGGGACACCCCTCAAATATTGGAAAACTGCTATCATGTCTCCATGCCCAGTTTCCAGTCCCCTAAGCATCCTGGTTGCTCTTCTTTTTTCTAAAGTCTCAACATCTTTTTCATACTGTGATGACCAAAACTGGATGCAATACTTCAAGTGCAGTCTAACTAAGATTTTATAGAGTGGTATTAGTACCTCCCTTGATCTTGATTGTATCCCTCTTCTAATGCAATTTAGGATTGCATTAGGTCATGAAAAGGTTGTGACAGGTGTCACCCTTGATAGCTTCAAGGCAGGATTAGACAGATTCATGGATGCCAAGTGTATCAGTGGTTATTGAAACAGATGTCCAAGTGCCGCCTCTATGTTGGTTGAGGCAGGCAGGATTCCCTTGAGTATCATTTGTTGGGGGTCAAGGGAAAGGGAGGGTCTTACCTTCTCTTTCTGCTCAAGATCCCCAGGGACAATTGGTGGGCCATTGTGTGACACAGAATGCTGGACTCGATGGGCTTTGGCCTGATTCACCGTGGCTCTTCTTATGTTCTTATGTTTTGTTTATTTTGTCCAATGCACAATAATACACAATGAAGGTTATAGAGGATATAGTAGAGAAGAAATACGAGATATAGGAGAGAGACTATAGGACAGGGGATGTAAGGCACTCTAGTGCGCTTATGTACGCCCCTTACTGACCTCTTAGGAATCTGGAGAGGTCAATTGTGGATAGTCTAAGGGTAAAATGTTGGGGCTTAGGGGATGATACTACAGAGTCCGGTAATGAGTTCCACGCTTCAACAACCTGATTACTAAAGTCATATTTTTTACAGTCGAGTTTGGAGCGGTTAATATTAAGCTTGAATCTGTTGTGTGCCCTTGGTTGAAGCTGAAGTAGTCTTTGACAGGCAGGACATTGCAGCATATGATCTTGTGGGCAATATTTAGATCATGTTTAAGGCGTCATAGTTCTAAGCTTTCAAGACCCAGGATTGTAAGTCTAGTTTCATAGGGTATTCTGTTTCGAGTGGAGGAGTGAAGGGCTCTTGTTGTGAAGTATCTTTGAACATTTTCAAGGGTGTTAATGTCTGAGATGCGATATGGGTTCCAAACAGACGAGATGTATTCCAGGATGGGTCTGGTGAAAGTTTTGTAAGCTCTGGTAAGTAGTGTGAGATGTTCTTAGGATTGCATTGGTTTTTTGGCTGCTGCTGTACACCGCTGGCTCATATTTAACTGGTTGTCCATTGTCCATAGATTAATAAATAAATGAATACGAGAGAGTGATTGTTGGTTACGTTGTAGTTAGAGGAGCCAATTGTCATCATTGCGACAAAGATGAAGAGCAACATATATAAGGATCAGAGGATTAGAACAAATAAATTAGTCTACTCGGCAAATGCAGACCAGGATGCCAAAATGAAGATTAAGTAGGAAATTCATTGTTTTTGGTCCAAGGGACAAAACAATTACACATTATACTGGAGGCAAAAAAAATAAATGTGTGTTACTCTGAGACAAGCAAAAGGGGAAGCATAGGGTTTGCTGGGGAAATGTCCCTGTATTCAGCCAGAAAATCTTGCAATAATGGGCTCGGTGCAAATTTCCTCCAGGGTCCAGGCTTCTTAAAAAAGCTTCATTTTTGGCTGGAGAATTCTAGGAGTTGAGGTCCACACAAGTTAATGTTGCTAAGGTTGGACAACACTGATCTAGGAAGATAAGGACAGACAGTTTGGTGTAGTGGTGAAGATGCTGGCCTCAAAACTAGGAGAGTTCTAGTCCTACCTTAGGCATAAAAGCCAGCTGGGTGACTTTGGGCTAATCACCAGGAGTTCTGTTGCCAGCGAAGCGCCTGTTTTTGCGCTGCTGGGATTCCCCTGCAGCATCGCAAAAACACGGAAGTCCAGAGGTGGGGTTTCCCATGGAAGGGAGCCTCAGGGGAATCCCAGCAGTGCAAAAACGGGCACTTCACTGGCAACAGAACTCTGGAGGTGGGTTTTTGAGGACTTTTTAATTATGATAGGGTTTTTAGTTTTTTAATATTAGATTTGTGCCAGCATAATATTGTTTTTATCATTGTTATGAGCCGCCCGAGTCTTCGTAGAGGGGTGACATACAAATCTAATAAATTATTATTATTATTATTATTATTATTATTATTATTATTATTATTCCGTGTTTTTGTGATGCTGCAGGGGAATCCCAGCTGCGCAAAAATGGGCGCTTTGCTAGCAACAGAAGTCTGGAGGTCGGGTTTCGAGGACTTCCGTGTTTTTGCGATGGTGCAGGGGAATTCCAGCAGTGCAAAAACGGGCGCTTCACTGGCAACAGAAGTCCGGAGTTGGGGCATCCCAGTGGCGGCAGCTTGGGTTTGTAAGGTGAAAATAGTTTGGAAGAAGAGGCAAAAAAATCTTAAATCCCAGGTTTGTATCTCGAAAAGTTTGTATAATGAGGGGTTTGTAAGACGAGGTATTACTGTATATCTCTGGATTCTGGAGCAACCGAAAAAGAAACGCCCAGACATTCTGAAATATTATCTATGCAAGCCTCTCTTTTCTCTTTCTCTGCAATTTATTCAGCACAGGTGTCCCTATGATGCCATTTTTAGCCACTGGCTTAGCATAGAGGGGTGGAGAATTGCCTTGATGGGAAAATTGCAATGCTAGCAGTTCGGTCCAGCTCGCTTTTCCTCTTTTTTTAAAAAAAAATAAAAATATGCAGCACATATGTTCCCTGTGGGCTTTTCATTCATTTTTCTAATTGCTCTCTTCCAAACGCAGAAGTCCACCCAGTGTCGTGTAATATAAATAGCATTAAAGCATACGTTGTGGTATTTACTTGTCTTTTGGAAGTACCAAGAGATGGAATAGAATAATAGAGTTGGAAGGGATCTTGGAAGTCTTCTAGTCCAACCCCCTGCTTAGGCAGGAATTCCTACACCACTCCAGGCAAATGGTTATCCAACATCTTTTTTAAAACTTGGAGCATCCACAACTTCTGGAGGCAGGCTGTTCCACTGGTTAATTGTTCTAACTGTCAAGAAATTTCTCCTTAGTTCTAGATTGCTTCTCGCCTTGATTAGTGTCTCTTCTGCTGGGCTCTCTGATAGGAGCCTCCCGAAAATTCAAGGGTACAAATTTCAGACACACACACGTTTAAAAATTCAAAACAATGTTCTTCATCACAAAATTCAAAATAAACAAAGCACACTTTTTCTATTGCAAAGAGCACTCGTCCCAAAACAACCGGGTAGTCTGTACAATTTCCCTTAAGCAGTCATTAAGTACTTAGCTAGCAGCTGTGAAGAAACTTCACACCCCTTCTTCTTCCAACGAAGGGAGACACACGCACACACATTGCTCTGCTTTGGTTTCAAAGGCGTGAAAAAGCAACAAAGTCCAGCAACACAAGATTCCTGACGAACTCCGATCAGATATTCTTCCACAACAGCCAAACCAACATGCTGCTATTTATAGCAGCAGCCCTAATTACTGGAGCCCCACCCAAACGCAGGTGGCCTCCCTTATTTCCTGTAATATGTTCTTACTTGGTCTCTTCTACGCATAGTGCTTGCGTGGGTCCAAGATGTCATCATCCGAATCAATGGAAGATAAGGGAGATTGACTGCCTGGGCTGTGTGCCAAACCCTCCTCTGCCGAGTCACTCCCACCTTCTTCTTCATCCGAGGAAACTAAACTCTGAACTGACTCTGTTGGCAATAACACAGGCCTGTGACATGTTGAAGTTTCCCCTGCATCCACCTGCCCATTCCCTGGGGCAGGAGCTGGGTCAGAGCCAACCACAACAGTTTCCAGCCGTTGCTTCTTGTTCTCAGGTGCTTTGGAGAATAGATACAGATACCAATAAACAGAATTGGAAGGGATCTTGTAGGTCATCTAGTCCAGCCACCCTACTCAAGCAGAAAAACTGCACCATTTCTCTTCTTGAAAGTCTCAAGTGATGAAGTTCCCACAACCTCCGAGGGCAAGCTGTTCCATTGGTCGATTGTTATCACTGTCAGAAAGTTCCTCCTTGTTTCTAGGTTGAATCTCTGCTTGATCAGTTTCCATCCAGTTAGTTGGGGGAAAGATCAAAAGCAACATGAGAAAATATTATTCTACTGAAAGAGTAGTAGATCCTTGGAACAAACTTCCAGCAGACGTGGTTGGTAAATCCACAGGAACTGAATTAAAACATGCCTGGGATAAGGCCACTGAAGCTGACTGTACATCTGTAAGTCAGAGGTTCAAATCTCATCACCGGCTCAAGGTTGACTCAGCCTTCCATCCTTCCGAGGTGGGTCAAATGAGGACCCGGATTGTGGGGGCAATAGGCTGGCTCTGTTAAACAGTGCTATTGCTAACATGTTGTAAGCCGCCCGGAGTCTAAGGAGAAGGACGGAATAAAAAATCTAATAAATAAATGAATGAATGAATGAACGAGCGAGCGAGCGAGCGAGCGAGCGAACGAACGAACGAACGAACAAACAAACAAACAAACAAACAAATAAATAACATGCCTTCCATTGAGGACCTGTATACTGCACGAGTCAAAAAGAAGGTTGTGAAAATATTTGCTGACTCCTCGCATCCTGGACATAAATTGTTTTGACTCCTACCTTCAAACCGACACTATAAAGCACACCAAGACAACTGGAACACTGTTTTCCCAAACACCATCACTCTGCTAAACAAATAATTCCCTCTACACTGTCAAACTATTCACTAAGGCTGCATTACTATTATTATTAGTCTTCTCATCGTTCCTATCATACATAAACGCACTAGAGTGCCTTCCATCCCCTGTCCTATTATCTCTCCTGTATCTCATATAACTTCTATATTATATCTCTATAAGTTTCATTGTATATTACTGAGTATTGGACAAAATAAATAAATAAATAAAATAAATTAAATCTCCTCTTATGACTGCATGGCTGTAACTTGTTGCTTATATCCTTATTATTTATATTAATATTGTTTCCTAATTGCTTATTTGGGCCCTATGACAATCATTAAGTGTTGTACCTTATGATTCGTGATGAATGTATCTTTTTTTTAATGAGAACATATGCACCAAAGACAAACTCCTTGTGTGTCCAATCATACTTGGCCAATAAAAGAATTCTATTCTATTCAAATAAAGTCTTCATCCATAATTAACTGTTCAAACCTAGAAAATGGATTGGGTGAACATCTGGGCAAATTTATCCTGTCACACTGAAACGTCGTACATTTCCTTCTGAGCATAACAAACCAATCTGTTTCACACATGTTCCAGAAACTAGTGGACATATTGTTGAAGATAAAACAAGCAAGCAAGAAAAAATGTCAAGTTTTGCTGAATGAGGATCTATATGCCCTCCACCCACCACCCACCACCGCAAAAAAAGGATTTTCTGTGTTGCTCAATGGTTGGAAGAGGTCAGTACGCTAGAAATGGTTTGGTAGAGATTGGTTGTTAGGTAGAAACATAGAAGACTGACGGCAGAAAAAGACCTCATGGTCCATCTAGTCTGCCCTTATACTATTTTCTGTATTTTATCTTAGGATGGATATTCTGTATTTTATCTTAGGATGGGTGAGATCATCCAAGGACATGGGGTGAGGTATCATCAATATGCCGATGATACCCAGCTTTACATCTCCACCCCATGCCCAGTCAACGAAGCGGTGGAAGTGATGTGCCGGTGCCTGGAGGCTGTTGGGGCCTGGATGGGTGTCAACAGACTCAAACTCAACCCGGATAAGACGGAGTGGCTGTGGGTTCTGCCTCCCAAGGACAATCCCATCTGTCCATCCATTACCCTGGGGGGGGAATCATTGCCCCCCTCAGAGAGGGTCACAGCTCACATTAGAAAACCATCTCTCAGCTGTGGCGAGGGGGGCGTTTGCCCAGGTTCGCCTGGTGCACCAGTTGCGGCCCTATCTGGACCGGGACTCATTGCTCACAGTCACTCATGCCCTCATCACCTCGAGGTTCGACTACTGTAATGCTCTCTACATGGGGCTACCTCTGAAAAGTGTTCGGAAACTTCAGATCGTGCAGAATGCAGCTGCGAGAGCAGTCATGGGCTTACCTAGGTATGCCCATGTTTCACCATCACTCCGCAGTCTGCATTGGCTGCCGATCAATTTCCGGTCACAATTCAAAGTGTTGGTTATGACCTTTAAAGCCCTTCATGGCATCGGACCAGAATACCTCCGAGACCACCTCCTGCCGCACGAATCCCAGCGACCGATTAGGTCCCACAGAGTGGGCCTTCTCCGGGTCCCGTCAACTAAACAGTGTCGGTTGGCGGGCCCCAGGGGAAGAGCCTTCTCTGTGGCGGCACCGGCTCTCTGGAACCAACTCCCCCCGGAGATTAGAACTGCCCCTACTCTACCTGCCTTCCGTAAACTCCTTAAAACCCACCTTTGCCGTCAGGCATGGGGGAACTAAGTCATCTCCCCCTGGGCATGTTTAAATTGTGTATGGTATGCTTGTGAGTGTGCATGTACTATATGGGGTTTTCTTTTTAAATCTTAAATGTTTTAAATGTATTCAGATTATTTATGATTTGTTTTTCCCTGCTGTGAGCCGCCCCGAGTCCTCGGAGAGGGGCGGCATACAAATCTAAATAAATAAATAAATAAATAAATAAATAATGTTTATCCCAGGCATGTTTAAATTCAGTTCCTGTGGATTTACCAACCACGTCTGCTGGAAGTTTGTTCCAAGCATCTACTATTCTTTCAGTAAAATAATATTTCCTCACGTTGCTTTTGATCTTTCCCCCAACTAACTTCAGATTGTGTCCCCTTTGTTCTTGTGTTCACTATCCTATTAAAAACACTTCCCTCCTGGACCTTATTTAACCCTTTCACATGTTTAAATGTTAACCATTAACCAAGAAAAGGTTTAGGCAAGAAAAACAAAATGCACGGGTAAAGTATAGACCATGATAGCAGTCTACAGGTATACGAGGGGATGTCACAGAGAGGAGGGGGTCACTTTATTCTCCAGGGCACCAGAGGGCCGGACGAGGAACAACTGCTGGAAGCTGACCAAGGAGAGATTCAACATGGAGATAAGGAAGAACTTCCTGACGGTCAGAGCGATCAACCAATGGAAGAACCTACCAGCGGACGTTGTGAATTCCAACACTCTGGACATTTTTAAGAGAAGATTGAACTGCCACTTGACTGGTGTACTATAGGGTTCCTGCTTCGGCAGGGGGTTGAACTCGATGGCCTTCATGGTCCCTTTCAACTCTAACAATAAATAAGTATATGTAGTACATTGCTTAACAGTAGTAATTATGAGAGGGATCTTGGAGTCTTGGTGGACAACCATTTAAAAATGAGCCAGCAGTGTGCAGCAGTTGCCAAAAAAGCCAACACAGTTTTAGGCTGCATTAACAGAAAGATATAATCAAGATGATGTGAAGTGTTAATACCTCTATATAAGGGATAGAATCAAGATCATGTAAAGTGTTGATACCATTTTATAAGGCCTTGGTCAGGCCACACTTGGAATACTGCATTCAGTTTTGGTCACCACAATGCAAAAAGGATGTTGAGACACTAGAAAGAGTGCAGAGAAGAGCAGCAAAGATGTTGAGATGACTGGAGGCTAAAACATATGAACAGCGGTTGCAGGAACTGGGTATGGCTAGTTTAATGAAAAGAAGGACTAGGCAGGAAGCCCAGATGCAATTAGTCCAACTTGCCAGTTTGTAATTCATCATTCAAACAATAATATCCAAGAGAGAAATCTGAGTGAAGAGCTGGAACAACACAAAAGTTGACTTCTGCACTGAATCATGATATGACTAAGCCTTAAATAGTCTAAGGGCGTGGCCAATTGTTCTACAGTTCTATTTATGCAGACACCTCCTCTTGCTTAACCACTCCTGCCTTCTAACAGCTCTGTGTGCCCTAGCATCAAGAAGAGACTCCTCCTCTTCTCCTGAGTCACATGTGCACTTTGGGAGGTGCAGAAGGTCCTGGTTGACTTTCAGGCTCTAACACCACATCCTCTCCGACCTCCTCCCTATCGGACTTCCTTCCTCAATCTCTTCCTTCCTTCCTTCCTTCCTTCTTTCCTTAATCTCTTCCTTCCTCCATCCTCAATTTCTCCTTCCTTCCTCACTGCCTAGCTTCCTCCCCCTCCCTCCTTCCTAATTCCCTTCCTTCCTTCCCACTTTTCTTTCTCAATTACTCCTTCCTTCCTTCCTTCTTTTTCCTCTGTCCCTCCCTTCAATAATCCCTCCCTCCTTCCACAATCCATCCCTTCCTTTCTCCCTTCTTTTCTCCCTCCCTCCCTTCCCTCCCTTTTCCTTCCCTCTTCATTCTCCTTTCTTCTCCCTTCCCCTCTTTCCTTATTTCTCCTTCTTTGCTCTCTTCCCACATTCCCTTCTTTTCTTTGTCTTTCCTCTTTCCTTTTTTTCTTTCCTATTCCTTCTTGCATGCTCAAATGGAAAAGGGGAAACATTTCTCCTTTTGTTTTGTTTCTAGTTTGTTTTGATAGACCTCTGCCAGTGAAAATGGGGGAGGGGAAGGGGGTGCATGTGACCCCTGACCTCTATTTTTGCTAGCAGAGGCACTGCAGGCCAGGCCGGTCCTTTGCTATTTCCAGGTCAGCCGCAAGGGCCAGATCTAATCCGGCCTGGGGCCCTGGGTTTGACAACCCTGAGCTACAAAGTCATCCCTGCTGAACTTGAAGGAAGAGATTTCAGGAAAAGCCGGACACAAGAGGCATCAGATAGGATGTGTGAGTTTACCGTCCAAATAAGAACTGCCGAAAAGGGTCAACACTGTTTTATTTTCATTATCGAGGAAAGAGAGAAGGAAAGGGAGTAATAAATATCCCTCTGACATCTTGATAATTGAGTCGAAGTCCTTGAAGTGTGAGAATACACACATCACTTTGGGGGGGGGGAAATAATAAGGATGGTGAGAGGCCTGAAATGCAACAACTTGCTCTCAATCGAGCAAGAATTTTACAGCAGAGCAAATAGGTTGGGTGGCTATTACAAAAGATGTTTTAATGATTTAACGATCTATAACAGTGATGGGGAAACTTTTTTAGCTCGGCGCCAGAAAGGTGCGGGCATATACGAAAGCATGTGCATGCATACCCACACCCATAATGCCATGCCCTGCACATGCGCTCCACCCAGTGCATGTGCACAGGCTTCACTGAATAATAATAATAATAATAATAATAATAATAATAATAATAATAACAACAACAACAACAACAACAGATGAAACAATCGATCACATACTCAGCTGCTGCAAAAAGATCGCACAGACTGACTACAAGCATAGACATAGACATAGACATAGACATAGACATAGACATAGACATAGACATAGACATAGACATAGACATAGACATAATAATAATAATAATAATAATAATAATAATAATAATAATAATTTATTGGATTTGTATGCCGCCCCTCTCCGTAGACTCGGGGAGGCTAGCAACAATGACAAAAACAGCATGTGACAATCCAATAATAAAACAACTAAAAACCCTTATTATAAAACCAAACATACACACAGACATACCATGCATAACTTGTAATGGCCTAGAGGGAAGAAATATCTCAACTCCCCCATGCCTGGTGGCATAAATGAGTCTTGAGTAGTTTACGAAAGACAGGGAGGGTGGGGGCAATTCTAATCTCCGGGGGGAGTTGGTTCCAGAGGGCCGGGGCCGCCACAGAGAAGGATCTTCCCCTGGGGCCCGCCAAACGACATTATTTAGTCGACGGGACCCGGAGAAGGCCAACTCTGTGGGACCTTATCGGTCCCACAGAGTTGGCCTTCTCTGACATGATGCTGTGGCACAGATGATCCACTGGAACTTGTGCCGGAACTACCATGTACCAGTGGCAAAGAACTGGTGGGATCATAAGCCCGAAAAAGTGGTCGAAAATGAGCAAGCAAAACTACTGTGGGACTTCCGACCTCAGACTGACCGAATTCTGAAGCATAACACACCAGACATTGTGATCGTGGAGAAAAAGAAAGTATGGATCATTGACATCGCAATCCCAGGGGACAGCAGAATTGAGGAGAAGCAGCTAGAGAAATTAGTGAAATATGAAGATCTAAAAATTGAGCTGCAACGACTCTGGCATAAGCCAGTCAAAGTGGTCCCAGTGGTACTTGGCACGCTGGGCACAGTGCCGAAGGATCTCAGCGGACATTTGAAAACCATTGGAATTGACAAAATCTACACCTGTCAATTGCAAAAGGCCGCTTGACTGGGATCGGCAAACATAATTCGCCGCTACATCATGCAGTCCTAGGTGCTTGGGAAGCGCCCGACTGGGGATGAAATACAAAATCCAGCATAGTGATCTCGTTTGCTGCGTTGTATTGTAATAATAATAATAATAATAATAATAATAATAATAATAATAATAATAATAATAATAATATATTAGATTTGTATGCCGCCCCTCTCCAAGGACTCGGAGCAGCTCACAACAGGATAATACACAATATACAAATCCAATAGTTTAAAAACAGTTTAATATCCTTATAAAAATAATCATACAACTCAAACAAACCATACATAAATTATAATAGCTAAGGGGTATATTAATTTCCTCATGCCTGGCGACATAGGTGAGTTTTCAAGAGTTTACGAAAGGTAAGGAGGGTGGGGGCAGTCCTGATCTCCAGAGGGAGTTGATTCCAGAGTTGATTTTGTTTATGTTTATATCACACCTGTTGTCTTGTACATGTTTTGACAAATACATAAAATAAAAGGAGCTGGCAGAATGATGAAAACCGGAATACCATCACCTACCCCAGGATGCAAATTAGAGGTAGTTGTCTTTAACTTATGAACATTGGTTTCGTGACATTCAAAGGGGTATGTGTGTATGTGTGTGTGCGTGAGTTCCTGAATGCCACAAGAGATGAGATGAGATGAGAGACCTCAGTCCGTTGCTATGGTTATGATGATTCTGAGGCAGCAAAATCTCTCTTCAGATCTAATCATTTTTGGGACCTCATTGTTTAATTTAATTTAATTTTCTTCTTCAAGCTCTGATGCACCATTCTAAAAGAATAACAGAGTTGGAAGGGACCTTGGAGGTCTTCTAGTCCAGTGTTTTTCAACCAGTGTGCCTGGGCACACTAGTGTGCCGCGAGACATGGTCAGGTGTGCCGCGAAGCTCAGAGAAAGCAAACAAGAGAGAGAGAAAGAAAGAGAGAGAAAGAGAAAGCAAACAATAGAGAAAGCAAGCAAGAGAGAGAAAGAAAGAGAGAGAGAAAGAGAACAAGAGATAAAGAAAGCAAGAGAGAGAGAGAGAAAGAAAGAAAGCAAGAGAGAGAGAGAGAGAAAGAGGGAGGGAAGGTGGGAGAGAGAAAGACATAGAGGGAGGAAGGGAGAGAGAAAGAGAGCAAAAAAGAGGAAAGAAGGAAGAGAGAGAAAAAGGAAGGGAGAGAAAGAGGGGGAGAGAAATAGAGCGAAAGGGAGGAAGAGAGAGAATTTTTTTGTCCAATATTTTTTTAGCCGCCGCCGCCCCCCCTCCCCCTGCCCTCAATGTGCCCCATGGTTTTGTAAATGTAAAAAGTGTGCCGCGGCTCAAAAAAGGTTGAAAATCACTGTTCTAGTCCAACCCCTTGCTCAAATAGGAAACCCAACAACAACAACAACAATTACATGGGTGTGCCTGGCAGCTTGACTGTAAAAAATATGACTTTAGCAATCGAGTTGTCGAAGCGTGGAATTCATTACCAGACTCAGTAGTGTCAACCCCTAATCCCCAACATTTTTCCCTTAGACTATCCACGATTGACCTCTCCAGGTTCCTAAGAGGTCAGTAAGGGGCGTACTTGGAATACTGTGTTCAGTTCTGGAGGCCTCACCTACAAAAAGATATTGACAAAATTGAACGGGTCCAAAGACGGGCTACAAGAATGGTGGAAGGTCTTCAGCATAAAACGTATCAGGAAAGACTTAATAAACTCAATCTGTATAGTCTGGAGGACAGAAGGAAAAGTGGGGACACGATTGAAACATTTAAATATGTTAAAGGGTTAAGTAAGGTCGAAGAGGGAAGTGTTTTTAATAGGAAAGTGAGCACAAGAACAAGGGGACACAATCTGAAGTTAGTTGGGAGAAAGATCAAAAGCAACATGAGAAAATATTATTTGACTGAAAGAGTAGTAGATCCTTGGAACAAACTTCCAGCAGACGTGTTTGGTAAATCCACAGTAACTGAATTTAAACATGCCTGGGATAAACATATATCCATCCTAAGATAAAATACAGAAAATAGTATAAGGGCAGAGTAGATGGACCATGAGGTCTTTTTCTGCTGTCAGACCTCTATGTTTCAATGTTTCTACATAAGTGCACTAGTGTGCCTTTCGTCCCCTGTCCAATTGTCTCTCCTTATCTCATATATCATATATCTTTTCTTCCTTTCATATATCTTCTCCTCTATTTTTATATCTTTTCTTTATATATAATACTTCATGTCTATTCTCTTCAATATGTATTGTGTATTGGACAAAATAAATTAAATAAATTAAATAAAAATAAATATTTATATCCCTGCTGCCAGGCTGGGCCAACCAATCCAGTATGTGTATTCCCCCCCCCCCCCAAGGAATAAGGGGCGGGTAACCATACTTAACTGTCTACTGGACACAACACCCCAGACCAGTGATTGCAAACCTTTTTTTGCTCAGGTGCCAAAAGGGCTTGTGTGCATGCGATAGCGCATGCATGCGTGCCCACACCCATAATGAAATGTCCCCCGTGCATGTGTGCAAAACTGGAAGACCCTGCATATGTGTGCAGACCTCACTGAAGCCTCTGAACTTGTGGTAGGACAGTTGAGCTATTTTCTGCCCTCCCCAGGCTTCAGGAAAGCCTCCAGAGCCTGTGGGTGGCAGAAAATGGAACCAATAGGCCTACCAGACTTCCTGAAGCCTGTGGAGGGCGAAAAATGGCTCCATGGGCCTAACTTCCAATAGGTGTGCTGGGCTCATTTTTCGCCCGTTAGGAGCTTTCCTGAAGCTTGGAGAGGGTGAAAATTGCCTCCTTCTGCCCTCCAGAAGGCCAAAATTCAGTTGGCCAGTGTGCACATGTGTGCATTTTGATTCTCAAAAGCTCTTCTCAGCATTTCAAGGGAGTTCAAACAAGAGCCTCCCTCTCCATCTCTTACTCTCCCTCCCTTGCTCTCGCTCTCTCCTTCTCTTTCCCTTCCTCCCTCTCCCTCTCTCCCTGCCTCTTTCTTTTCCTTTTTAACTCCCTCTCCCTCCCTTTTTCCAGGCCTTATTCTCTCTCTTTCTCCTCCTCCTCTCTTCCTCCCACCCTCTCTCTCTCCCCCTCTCTCTCTCTCTCTCCTTCTCTCTTTCCCTCCTGTCTCCCTCCCTCTCTATCTCCATTGCCCTCTCCCTCCCTCTTTATCTTCCTATTTAACCCCTTCCCTCTGAATTTCTCTTCCCTCTCTCTCCCACTCTATCTCCCTCCCTCTTCCCCTCCCTCGCTTTCTCTTTCTTTCTCTTTCTCTTCCTCTTCAACTCCCTCTCTCTTCCTCTTTCCATCCTTCTTTCACTTTCTCCTCCCCCTTTCTCCTTCCCTCTCTTTCCTCTCTTTCCATTCCTCCCCATCTCCTGTTCTCCCTCCTTTTTCTTCCTCTTTTATTCCCTCCTTCTTTCCATCCCATCCTCTCGCTCTCTGCCTCCCTCCCTCTCACTCTCTCCCGGTCTCTTTCCTCTCTTTCCATTCCTCCCCATCTTATTTCCTCCCTCCCTCTCTATCTCCATTGCCCTCTCCCTCCCTCTTTTTCTTCCTGTTTCATTCTTTCTGTCTTTCTCTTCCCTCTCTCTCCCTCCCTCTCTTTCTATTTCTTTCTCTTCTGTTACGTCTGGGCATCACTGGGCGATTCACTACTCCGGCGGGAAAATCCCTGAGTGGGGATTGGCTGGCTGAGCCTGGCAGCGGAAGATATATATAACTGCCCAGGACGGCCAGGGTATCTCTTCTCTTCCAGAGTTATCCCAGTTCACAGTGTTAGTTGCTCCTACAAGTGTTTCATTAAACTTTATTTCTTCCACTCCTGTCTTGCGGCCTCATTTTTGCAGGGACTTAACATCTTCCTCTTCAACTTCAACTCCCTTTCTCTTCCTCTTTCCATCCCTCTCTCTCTTTCTCCTCCCACTCTCTCCCTCTCTCTCTCCCCCTGTTTCTCTCCTCTATTTCCATTCCTCCCCATCTCCTTCCCTCTCTCCCTCTCTATCTCCATTTCATCTCCCTCCCTCTTTCTTTCCTGTCTCTCAATCTCTCTTCCTCTCTTCCCCTTCTCTTTCTCTTTCTCTTCAACTCCCTTTCTTCCTCTTTCCATCCCTCCCTTTCCTCATTTCTCTTCCCCCTCTCTCCCTCCCTCCCTCTCCCTCCCTCTCTTCTTGTTACTTTCACTCCTTCCCTCTCCTTGTCTCCCTACCTGCCTCTTATCTCCCTTTCCCCCTCTCTCTCCCTCCCTCATTCTCTTCCTCTTTAACACCCTCTCTCTCCCTCTTTCCATCCCTCCCTTTTTTTCACCCTCCTTCTCTCTCCCTCCTTCTCTCTTGCATCCCTCTGTCCCTCCCTTTACCCCTCTTCTCTCTCACCCTCCTTCTCACTTCCTTCTTCCCTCTCCCTCCTCTCTTTCTCTTTCTCTTTCTGTCTCTCGCTCTCTCTTCCTCTCTTCCCCTCTCTTTCTCTTTCTCTTCAACTCCCTTTCTTCCTCTTTCCATCCCTCCCTTTCCTCATTTCTCTTCCCCCTCTCTCCCTCCCTTTCTCCTTGTCTCTTTCACTCCTTCCCTCTCCTTGTCTCCCTCCCTGCCTCTTATCTCCCTTTCCCTCCCTCCCTCCCTCATTCTCTTCCTCTTTAACACCCTATCTCTCCTTCTTTCCATCCCTCCCTTTTTTTGCTCTCCTTCTCTCTTGCATCCCTCCCTCCCTTTACCCCTCTTCTCTCTCTCCCTCCTTCTCACTTCCTTCTTCCCTCTTCCTCCTCTCCTTCCCTTTCTATTTCTCTCTCTCTCCATTATTCTTTTACAGGATCCAGCCTTCCAATTTGTTTTCACCATCTCTTTGACTTGTGGCTTTTATTTCCGCCTGGATGTTGGAAGAGGCTGGGGGGGGCGTCCATTAAGAGGAAGCACAAGTAGTACCAAAGTGCACGTCCCTATCTTCCTTCCCTCCCAACGATGGTTATTAATGGCAGCTCTCCCCAAGCAGGCGAAACAAAGTCTGTCGCCCAGAAATTTGGAGGAATCGCATGTTGTCACAGCCTCAGATAAGCGATGTAAAGACTGCGGGATGTTGACCTTTCTTCTTTCTTCTTCAAAATATTTTTTAAAAAAAAAAAAAAATCCAGCTTGCTTTAGAAAAAAAAAAAGTCTCCCAGCTCATAAATCACCATCGTTCAATTGCACTTGGGGTTGGGAAAAAAAACGGATCCATTTGCCACATTTATCATAGTTTAAAGAATTTTGACACTGGAGTTCCCTGCTGAATTTAAAGGCTCTTCGTGGATTCTCTCCCACCGGTGGTTACCACTTCTCTTAGTTCACAAAAAAAAAAAAACCTTTGTAGATGACTCGTATCCCTGGATGCTTTATGTGTGAATGGGAGGGATGGACTTTCCATCTTCCTGGCAATAAAAACAGACGTGAGACCTTCAGATGTCCCAATGTAGGCTTGTAGTGTCACAGTGGAGGGCTACCATGTTCGGCTGCCAACAGAGGCGAAAAGCAATTTATTTCTCATGAAGTTATGAGGTTGTGGGAGAGGGGAAGATTTGTCATTTAATTATGATTTATTGGGAAAAAACAAGCTGCGGCAAGAGGCCTGCCACCGTTTCCCCAATCCACTCACCACATTAAGAGGATTATGATTCTCGCACAACTGAAAACCAGCTCAGGCTTTGGTGTGTCTTTTTTTATTTTTAACAGTTATATATTGTCACATTACCTACATCAGTGGTTCTCAAACTTTCTAATGCCTTTCTAATGTTATGGTGACCCCCAACCATAAAATAATAAAATTATTAGTAAACTCAGGGTGCCATATTTTTTTTTAATGCAAAAAAAATGCAAAAACAAGGTGGCGACGCATGCGAAGTTTTAAGTTTAAGGTGTTTTTTTTAAATATATTTTATTTATAAATACAAAGAAAGAAAAGGAAAAAAAAGGGGGGAAGGGGAGGAAGGGAAGGATGAACAGAAGAAAAAAAAAGGAGAGGTAGGGAAAGGGGATACAAAATCAAGAAATTTGAAAAAGTAGTAACATTTTACATCATACATTTATTTATTTATTTATTTATTATTTGGATTTGTAGGCCGCCCCTCTCCGAAGACTCGGCGCGGCTCACAACACGTGGTACAAATCATAAATAATCTGGCAAAATTTAAAATATTTAAAGATTTAAAAACCCCATATACTAACAGACACACACACAAGCATACCATATATAAATTAAACGTGCCCAGGGGGAGGTGTTTCAGTTCCCCCATGCCTGACGGCAAAGGTGGGTTTTAAGGAGTTTACGGAAGGCAGGAAGAGTAGGGGCAGTTCTAATCTCCGGGGGGAGCTGGTTCCAGAGGGCCGGGGCCGCCACAGAGAAGGCTCTTCCCCTGGGGCCCGCCAACCGACATTGTTTAGTTGACGGGACCCGGAGAAGACCCACTCTGTGGGACCTAATCGGTCGCTGGGATTCGTGCGGCAGGAGGCGGTCTCGGAGATATTCTGGTCCAATGCCATGAAGGGCTTTAAAGGTCATAACCAACACTTTGAATTGTGACCGGAAACTGATCGGCAACCAATGCAGACTGCGGAGTGTTGGTGAAACATGGGCATACCTAGGTAAGCCCATGACTGCTCTCGCAGCTGCATTCTACACGATCTGAAGTTTCCGAACACTTTTCAAAGGTATACATCATAGCACATATATTTCTTAATATCGTTATAATGTTTCTTAAACAATGTAAATAAACAATATCCTTACTGTTACCAACTATATCTTAAATTATAATAGTAAATCTTACATCTCATTTCCAGTAATTTATCAATTTCTAGTACATATATGTATCTATATATTTTAGACAATAGTAAATAGATGAAAGTATTTTATAAATGGGGAGAGTAAAGGCAAAGGGGTATGAAAATATTAAAGTTTATTTAGAAACAGAGAGATTTAGGGTTGGAAAAGAAAAGGGGAAAAAAGATGGAAAGAAAAGAAAGAAAATGTGAAAAACAAGAAATCTGCGTGTGACGCAGACGTTTTTAGGTAATATGACATTGTGTAAGGAGATAATAGGAGGTGTAGATGTATAGTGTAATAAGTATATTTTTGTACATAAAAGTTTAAGTTTTATTGGATTTATATGCCTCCCCTCTCCGAGGATTCAGGGCAGCTTACCACACATAAAAAAGACAATATACATTGAAATACAATTAATCAATTAAAAGTTACATCTAAAGCCTAAAGAACCAATTAATTACGCACATATCCATTCAATCACCAAATCCACTATACATGGCACTGGGCCAGATTATCTCAGGGACCTCCTTCTGCTGCACGAATCCCAGCGACCAGTTAGGTCTCACAGAGTGGATCTTCTCCGGGTCCCGTGAACTAAACAATGTCGCTTGGCGGGACCCAGGGGAAGAGCCTTCTCTGTGGCGGCCCCGTCCCTCTGGAACCAACTCCCCCCAGAGATTAGAATTGCCCCCCACCCTCCTTGCTTTTCGTAAGCTTCTTAAAACCCACCTCTGCCACCAGGCATGGGGGAACTGAGATACTCTTTCCCCCTAGGCCTTTACAATTTTATCCATGGTATGTTTGTATGTATGTCTGGTTTTACAATAAGGGGTTTTTAATTGTTTTAATATTGGATTGTTATATGCTGTTTTTATTACTGTTATTAGCTGCCCCAAGTCTACGGAGAGGGGCGGCATACAAATCCAATAAATAAATAGATAGATAGATAGATAGATAGATAGATAGATAGATAGATAGATAGATAGATAGATAAATAAATAAATAAATTCATCAGCCAGGGAGCAGAATCTAATGACTCTAGGTTGGCAGCATAGGTGAGTCTGTAGACTCTTATGAAAGGTGAGGAAGGTGGGGGAAGTATGAATCTGTGGGGGGAGCTGATTCTAAAGGGCCGGTGCCCCCACAGAGAAGGCTCTTCCCCTAGGAAGAGCCTAGGGAGAGGAATCAGATGGGGAGATGGGTGCAGCCAGCCCACCAGTCAGTGCTCCAATTAGTTAGTCATCAGAATCAGAGGAGGACCCACTTGTGGATGCCTGTGTGCGCAGGCTTATGGCAAGAAGGGACCAGTTGTGCAGGCGTCTCAAAAGATAAGTGAGCACACCTGTTCAAGGGTAATTATGTTAATGTGTTTCGTGATAAATTATGGGCATTGGGGAGTGTGAGTGTGGGTGTTTATCCGTTTGAGAAAGAGACTCCTGAATGAACATTGCTACAACTCGTATTATTCAAGAACTTCTACTGAACTTTGGACACTTCATAGTTAAAGAACTTTTGAGGATTTTTTGGCGTGGGTGGTTGTGGAGATTTACAGCCGTCTTATCTGCTCTTTTGTTTTGGCAGGCTGCCGCATTTAATGACTTGTTCGGATGAGAGTAATTTAACTCCTCTTCGAGTTTGTGTTTTCAAGATTGCTTGATAAACTTGCTTTAATCTCTTGGGACTGTGTCTGTGTGTTTGAAACTCATTCCAAACTCACTGGGGGCTAATTGCCAAGGGCCCGACATAACAGTTTCTAGGAAAGGGTTTCATAGATGACCTGAACTGGCTGACTGTGTAACCACCCATAGCAATGAAGCCTCTGGAGCACAAATTGAGCACCATGGATGAAATCCCCATCAGTCAATTATCAATAGTCATTCTATCCATTATGTTGAGTTTGTGCAGTTTTTCTTGAAACACTTTATATCCTGCAGTGATACCTTTAACACCTATTGGAAGATATATCCACCTTGTTCAGTTCCAAGCCAGGAGAAAGAAGAGTGGAAACATGGAGGCTGATTAGAAAGATGGTTTTATGGTGAAGCCGAACCACATGCGTTCTTGTTGGCTGACCACATGAAGTGGACAGTGAGGGTTTTTTTAATACCTTCTCTTTGGACTTTGCACTTGAGCTTCCTGATCCTGTGCAAGTACGTGTATTCTATTGGCTGTAGTCAGATTCCCATGGGGTCATGTAGCAGTCGTGTTTGTCTGAGCTGATGTTTGGTTGAAGTTTGGGCTGCTGTGAGATGATGCAATGAAGAGGCTCATGTTCTGAAAAGGTATTGGGCAATTCCTATTGTGTCTTAATGGCTTTCCTCCTGTTTTGTATCTTGGGGGGGGGGGGGTCATTTGCTTATGAATAGAGCTGTCTATCTATCTATCTATCTATCTATTTATTTATTTATTGGATTTGTATGCCGCCCCTCTCCGCAGAGTCAACAGCAATAAAACAGCAATAAAACAGTATATAACAAAATCCAATCCAAAAAAACAGTTAAAAACCCATTATATAAAAACCAATCATACATACAGACATACCATGCATAAAATTCTAAAGGCCTAGAGGGAAAGAGTATCTCAGTTCCCCCATGCCTGGCTGCAGAGGTGTGTTTTAAGCAGCTTTCAAAAGGCAAGGAGGGTGGGGGCAGTTCTAATCTCTGGGGGGAGTTGGTTCCAGAGGGCCGGGGCCGCCACAGAGAAGGCTCTTCCTCTAGGTCCCGCCAAGCGGCATTGTTTAGTTGACGGGACCCGGAGAAGACCCACTCTGTGGGAACTAACTGGCTGCTGGGATTTGTGTGGCAGAAGGCGGTCCCTGAGGTAATCTGGTCCAGTGCCATGAAGGGCTTTATAGGTCATAACCAACACTTTGAATTGTGACTGGAAACTGATCAGCAACCAGTGCAGACTGCGGAGTGTTGGTGTAACATGGGCATATTTGGGAAAGCCCATGACTGCTCTCGCAGCTGCATTCTGCACGATCTGAAGTTTCCGAACCCTTTATCTCTTAAGGGCTGACATCTGCTATCAAGGGCTATTAAGTAAGGTGGGGGCTGCTTTCTCTCTCTTAAAAAAAAATCATGTTTCCCCATTTCTCATCCAATTCAAACATTATCACTTCTAACTTTCTCCATGTTGTGATCCTGCCATATTTGCGAAACTTGGAATTAAAGCGTTTGCACAGAAACTAATGCATCGGACTGGCTATTCTGTCATGGCATTGTTTATAGTCAGTGTGAACGGATTCTCACATCCACTAATTATGTGGTCCACAGTTTCTTTTTTTTTTCTTTACAAAATTATATTTCATCTGCTAAATCTTCAGTCTCCTCACATTTGTGTTTTGCACCCGTCTCTTGAAATACAGAAATAGAAACATAGAAACATAGAAGACGGACGGCAGAAAAAGACCTCATGGTCCATCTAGTCTGCCCTTATACTATTTCCTGTATTTTATCTTAGGGTGGATATATGTTTATCCCAGGCATGTTTAAATTCAGTGACTGTGGATTTACCAACCACATCTGCTGGAAGTTTGTTCCAAGGATCTACTACTCTTTCAGTGAAATAATATTTTCTCATGTTGCTTTTGATCTTTCCCCCAACTAACTTCAGATTGTGTCCCCTTGTTCTTGTGTTCCCTTTCATATTAAAAACACTTCCCTCCTAGACCTTATTTAACCCTTTAATATATTTAAATGTTTCGATCATGTCCCCCCCTTTTCCTTCTGTCCTCCAGACTATACAGATTGAGTTCATTAAGTCTTTCCTGATACGTTTTATGCTTAGGACCTTCCACCATTCTTGTAGCCCATCTTTGGACCCGTTCAATTTTGTCACTATCTTTTTGTAGGTGAGGTCTCCAAAACTGAACACAGTATTCCAAATGGGGTCTCACCAGCGCTCTATATAAGGGGATCACAATCTCCCTCTTCCTGCTTGTTATATCTCTAGCTATGCAGCCAAGCATCCTACTTGCTTTTCCTAACGTCTGACCGCACTGCTCACCCATTTTGAGACTGTCAGAAATCACGACCCCTAAATCCTTCTCTTCTGAAGTTTTTGCTAACACAGAACTGCCAATACAATACTCAGATTGAGGATTCCTTTTCCCCAAGTGCATTATTTTAAATTAATCCTTCTTTCTTCTTCTTTTTCCATCTATTGGACACCAGCTTGCAATAATTGCTAGTTTTTTGGTCTTGTCCATCTTATTTTTTTTCCCCATTTCCTGCCTTGCTTCTTCAAATGTTTGCTTAAGTAATATTCTTTCGGTTTTATAGCATTTGCAATAGCATTTAGACTGAAATATCACTTCACAGTGCTTCACAGTCCTCTCTTAGCAGAGTCAGCATATTGCCCCCAACAATCTTCACCAGACCTATCCTCAAATACAGCTCACCTGTCTGGAACCCACACCGAATTTCGGACATCAACACCCTAGAAAAGGTCCAACGATACTTCACCAAAAGAGCCCTTCACTCCACCACTCGAAACAGAATACCCTATGAAACTAGACTTACAATCCTGGTCTAGAAAGCTTAGAACTATGACGCCTTAAACATGATCTAAGTATTGCCCACAAGATCATATGCTGCAACATCCTGCCTGTCAACAACTACTTCAGCTTCAACTGCAATAACACAAGAGCACACAACAGGTTCAAACTTAGTATCAACCGCTCCAAACATGACTGTAAAAAAATATGACTTTAGTAATCGAGTTGTTGAAGCGTGGAACTCATTACCAGACTCCGTGGTGTCAACCCCCAACCCCCAACATTTTTCCCTTAGACTTTCCACGGTTGACCTCTCCAGATTCCTTAGAGGTCAGTAAGGGGCGAGCATAAGTGCACTAGTGTGCCTTCCGTCCCCTGTCCAATTGTCTCTCCTATACTTTATATATCTTTTCTCCCATCCATATATCCTTCCTCTACTCTTCATTGATGTATTCTATTCTCATATCTCTTCTTCTATCCCTTCCCTGATATTTACTACTACACGTTTTTATTCTCTTTAACTTTCAATTTGTATTGGACAAAATAAATAAATAAATAAATAAATAAATAAAAAATCTGGATCCTCATTTTACCCACCTCGGAAAGATGGAAAGCTGAGTCAACCTTGAACCTACTGAGATTCGATCTGCCAAACTGCTGGCACCCGGTGATCAGCAGTAGTAGCTGGCAGCACTGCACTCTAACCACTGCACCACCAAGGCTCTATATCTTGGGATATGTTCTGTGCAAACTTGGCTTTTTGCAATAATTTAATTTACATTTTATGTTTAAACTGTCTCTTTTACCTGCAGTAAAACATGGCTTCCTAGTTTGTGAGTGTGCGTTGTGTGCTAGGCATATTTGTTCAACATAATTTTGTGGATGCAATGCATGATACGCCGTCATTAGATGTTAGGTTTTGGGATTTAAATTGCCCAATTCAAGCTGTGTCCAATCCACCGTGCCAGCAGTGTATCAGGTTAATGGTATCCTGCTGATTGTATTGCCAACATTACAATTTTGAGTTCGATGGGGTCTTTTGCAGTCATTTTAAACATTCTGCAAAGTAATTTTTATTTTATTTATATTCCACATTTTTTTAAAAAAGAAACAGCTCGAGGTGGTAAACAGATCTCATACCTCTTCCTCCTCTTATTTTCCCCACAATAATAACCCTGTGAGGTGGACTGGGCTGAAAAATAGACACTTGGTCCAGCTGGCTTTCATACCTAAGTCAGGACTAGAACACACTCCAAGACCAGGGAAGTCTTAATACCACTCTACTATGCCCTGGTCAGACCACACCTAGAGTACTGTGTTCAGTTCTGGTCACCCCACTTCAAAAAAGACATTGAAACTCTGGAGAAGGTGCAGAAAAGAGCAACCAAGATGATTAAGGGATTGGAAACCAAGACTTATGAAGAGAGACTGCGGGAACTGGGCATGGATAGCCTAGAGAAAAGGAGGGCCAGAGCAGACATGATAGCAGTCTACAGGTAAACGAGGGGTTGCCACAGAGAGGAGGGGATCACTTTATTCTTCAGGGCACTGGAGGGCCGGACGAGGAACAATGGCTGGAAGCTGACCAAGGAGAGATTCAACCTGGAAATAAGGAAGAACTTCCTGATGGTCAGAACAATCAACCAGTGGAACAACCTACCAGCGGACGTTGTGAACTCCAACACTCTGGACATTTTTAAGAGGAAATTGGACTGCCATTTGGCTGGGATGCTATTGGGTTCCTGCTTAGGCAGGGGGTTGGACTTGATGACCCGCATGGTCCCTTCCAACTCTAACAATAAATAAATACATACATACATACATACATACATACATACATACATACATACACAAACAAACAAACAAACAAACAAACAAGCAAACAAACACTGTTTCTTGGTGATTGGACCAAAGTCACCCAATGGCTTTCATGGCTAAAATGGGATTAGAACTCTCTCTCTCCTGGTAATCGGCCCAAAGTCACTCCTTTTAAACCCCTGCTTTTTCCTCTCTCTTTCCAGGAACATAGCAAGGGAATCTTTTCATGAGTAATCTCATGGAATTAAGAGGGGCCACACAGTAGATTCAAAATATCAAGATAGCCCCAACACCGCAATAAAATCCCCACTTGAATTTAAAGTATGTTGCACATAGATTCGAGCACAAGATGCACTTTGATCACAATGTTCTGGCTACCACCTTGACCTTTTGATATCATACCTTATAGACATTCTTGAAGGAAATAATAAATAAACATTTAGCCCAGCTCTTACTCAATCCATCTCTTCTACCTTCCAGTGAGGAAAAGAGTTAAGACATCATCATCTCAAGGAGGAGCAAATGAAGGGGTCCCATCCATGTGGTTTATGACAATTCACCATGGCCAATTCACTACAGCCAGCTCACTACAACCAGCTCACCATGGCCAACTCACCACTGCCAGCACACCATGGCCAACTCACCATGGCCAATTCATCATGGCCAACTCAACATGACTAACTCACCATGGCCAACTCAACACAGCCAACTCATCATGGCCAACTCAACACTGCTGGCTCACCATGGCCAACTCACTATGGCCAACTCAACACGGCCAACTCAACACAGCCAACTCATCACAGGCAATTTTTCAAAGGCAACTTACCACAGCCAACTCCCCATGGCCAACTCACCACTGCCAGCTCACCATGGCCAACTTATCATGGCCAACTCAACATGGCTAACTCAACATGGCCAACTCAACAGTACCAACTCACAAGGGGTTAAGTCACCATGGCCAACTCCCCACAGCCAACTCTTCATAGCCAATTCCCCATTGGCAATTCCCCACAGTCAACTCCCCGCAGCCAACTCCCCGTAGCCAATTCCCCACAGGCAATTCTCTACAGAAAACTCACCAGCCAACTCACCATGGACAGCTCCCCATAGCCAATTCACCACAGCCATCACTGCAGGACGACTCATATCATTACAGGACAAGACTTACACTAATAACAAAGAAATGGTGGAATAGAATAACTAAAGAAAGGATGCAAAAGGAGGGACAGAATGAAATGCGAATGCCAAAAATTAAGACATTTTAAATTCATTTTTAATAAATAGAATTGTTAAATTGTCCCATAGTGAATTGTTCTGCAGCAAGTTGGCCGTGGCAAGTTGTCCCATTCCCCACCCAGGAGGCAGAGGCTGAATGCTCTGGAGCGTGCCAGATCAGTGCTTTGCCCTTACAAAATCCTCCCAGGAGAAACCCACTTTGGAAGAGAAACGTGAACTTTCCCGACACTCACAAGCAGCCATAAAGCACTAAGCAAAGGTTGACATTTCTGCCTTGGGCCCAAGGGTGAGCTTCAACAGTACATAAAACAAACAGCTTTATCTCCTCCGTGGTCCTGTTCCTCTCCAGATCCTCCTGAGCAAATTAAGCTGTCACCGTAAATCAGGAAGGACCCAACGGAGTTAACTTCAAGAGGCGTTTACTTAATGCTCACTTCCTGCTTTCTCTCATATTGGGGGCCTCGCAGAGAGCTTCTGCCAAACTGTGCAGATCCAACCAAACGAGATGGTAGGCTGCTTAGAATAACAAAACACACAGGTATATGTGGTACATTGCTCAACAATAGTGAAGAGGAATCTTGGAGTCCTATTGGACTAGCAGAGACATGATATCAACTTTCCAATATTTGAGAGTCTACCACAAAAATAAGGAGGTCAACCTATTCTCCAAACCATCAGAAGGCAGGCAAGAAGCAACAGATGGGAACTAGTCAAGGAGAATTGATTTAAGGAGAAATGTCCTGACGGCAAGAACAATTTATCGGCAGAAAGGTTGCCTTCAGATGTTCAGATTGAATCCTCAATCTGAGTATTGTATTGGCAGTTCTGTGCTGGCAAAAACTTCAGAGGAGAAGGATTTAGGGATCGTGATTTCTGACAGTCTCAAAATGGGTGAACAGTATGGTTGGGCAGTAGGAAAAGCAAGTAGGATGCTTAGCTGCATAGCTAGAGGTATGACAAGCAGGAAGAGGGAGATTGTGATCCCACTATATAGAGCGCTGGTGAGACTACATTTGGAATACTGTGTTCAGTTCTCATCTACAAAAAGATATGGACAAAATTGAACGGGTCCAAAGACGGGCTACAAGAATGGTGGAAGGTCCTAAGCATAAAACGTATCAGGAAAGACTTAATGAACTCCATCTGTATAGTCTGGAGGACAGAAGGGAAAAGGGAGACATGATCGAAACATTTAAATATGTTAAAGGGTTAAATAAAGTTCAGGAGGGAAGTGTTTAGAAAGTGAACACAAGAACAAGGGGCACAATCTGAAGTTAGTTGGGGGAAAGATCAGAAGCAACCTGAGAAAATATTATTTTACTGAAAGACTAGTAGTTGCTTGGAACAAACTTCCAGCAGACGTGGTTGGTAAATCCACAGTAACTGAATTTAAACATGCCTGGGATAAACATAGATCCATCCTATGATAAAATACAGGAAATAGTATAAGGGCAGACTAGATGGCACCGGACCAGAATATCTTCGGGACCGCCTTCTGCCGCACGAATCCCAGCGACCGGTTCGGTCCCACAGAGTTGGCCTTCTTCGGGTCCCGTCGACTAAACAATGTCGTCTGGCGGAACCCAGGGGAAGAGCCTTCTCTGTGGTGGCTCTGACCCTCTGGAACCAGCTCGCCCCTGAGATTAGGATTGCCCCCATCCTCCTTGCCTTTCGTAAACTCCTTAAAACCCACCTCTACCGTCAGGCATGGGGGAACTGAGACATCTCTCCCTTGCCCATGTTGTTTTGGTGTTTGATTGTGTGCTTGTTTTTTATACATATTGGGGTTGCCTTTATGAACTTTTTAACTTAAAACTGTAATTAGATTGGTAAATATTAAATTTGTCATTATGCATTGTTTTTGTCACTGTTGTGAGCCGCCCGGAGTCTATGGAGAGGGGCAGCATATAAATCCAATAAATCTAATCTAAATGTAATCAATCTTCGATGTTTCTATGTTTCTCCAAGACTGGAGTTTTTAAAGAAGAAATTCGATAGCTGGACTAGAAGACCTCCAAGGTCCTTCCCCCCCGTGTGATTTTATAATTCTGTACGCAGGACTGCTACTCTTTCCAACATGGGGGAAACCCCTTCCGTTGGCCTTTGCAACTCCTCGTAAAATTTCCTCCTCCGTTCTTGGCTCTGCTAATTAGACAGCTCATCCTCCAGAGGTCTCGTTAGCTGGATGGCAGGAAGGGGAGAAAACTGCTCCCTTCCCAAAGATGGAAATGCAGAGGCGCTAAAGCAACTCATTAAAATGTTTTCATCCATTTGACCCAATACATCACAAGGAACATTTAAGGGCATTTAACAGCTGGCTACGTTCTGTCTTGAACCTAGTTGCCTCTTGAGCGTCCTACTAACCACAGGCTTTAAAAGATATTTTCATTATAATTTGCTCCCCAAGCAGTCGGCTTTCAGCGCTGGTATTAATGACAAAAACAGAGATCTTTTTAAAATGTTGTCTTTCCTTGCATGGCAGAAATACCTGCTTTCGCCTCCGGTTTAATACTTGTAGGGTTGAGGGGGGGGAGGGAGTGATGTTGTCATGTTAATCTTGTTGGAAATCCATGAAGAAGGGAGCCGTAACAACCTTTGTGCCATCTGGACCGATAAAACACCGCAGGGAATGTTCAATGCTATGCCTTCGGAATGCAGCAAAGATATCAGTGCATGCAAACAAGACTTTTTTGGAGGGACAACTGAATATAGGATTAAAGGATTGGAAGGAAACTTGCAGATCTTCTACTCTGCTCAGGGAGGAGTCCCTATCTCAATGTTAGGGAACCTTTTTTTTGGTTCACATTATCTCTGGTATCAACTGTCCCACTACCAACCTAAAGAGCCAGGGTGGCACAGCAGGTAGAGTGCTGTACTGCAGGCCACTGGAGCTGACTGTAGATTTGTAGGTCAGGGGTTCAAATCTCATCACCGGCTCAAGGTTGACTCAGCCTCCCATCCTTCCGAGGTGGGTCAAATGAGGATCCAGATTGTGGGGGCAATAGGCTGGCTGTTAAAAAGTGCTATTGGTAACATGGTAACAGTCAACGAAGCAGTGGAAGTGATGTGCCGGTGCCTGGAGGCTGTTGGGGTCTGGCCTCAAACTCAACCCGGATAAGATGGAGTGGCTGTGGGTTCTGCCTCCCAGGGACAATTCCATCTGTCCGTCCATAACCCTGGGGGGGAGAATTATTGCCCTCAGAGAGGGTCCGCAACTTGGGCGTCCTCCTCGATCCACAGCTCACATTAGAGAATCATCTTTCAGCTGTGGCGAGGGGGACGTTTGCCCAGGTTCGCCTGGTGCACCAGTTGCGGCCCTATCTGGACCGGGACTCACTGCTCACAGTCACTCATGCCCTCATCACTTCGAGATTCGACTACTGTAACGCTCTCTACATGGGGCTACTTTTGAAAAGTGTTTGGAAACTTCATATCGTGCAGAATGCAGCAGCGAGAGCAATCATGGGCTTCCCCAGGTATGCCCATGTTACACCAACACTCCACAGTCTTCATTGGTTGCCGATCAGTTTCTGGTCACAATTCAAAGTGTTGGTTATGACCTATAAAGCCCTTCATGGCATCGGACCAGAATATCTCCAGGACCACCTTCTGCCGCACGAATCCCACAGAGTTGGCCTTCTCCGGGTCCCGTCAACTAAACAATGTTGTTTGGCGGGACCCAGGGGAAGAGCCTTCTCTGTGGCGGCCCTGACCCTCTGGAACCAGCTCCCCCCGGATATTAGAACTGCCCCCACCCTCCTTGCCTTTCGTAAACTTTTTAAAACCCACCTGTGCCATCAGGCACGGGAGAACTGAGACATCTCCCCTGGGCCTATACAGTTTATACATGGTATGTTTGTGTGTATGTTTGCTTTTAATAATGGGTTTTTAGTGTTTTTTAAATTATTAGATTTGTTTTTACATTGTCTTTGTTACTGCTGTGAGCTGCCCCGAGTCTATGGAGAGGGGGGGGGGGCATACAAATCTAATAATAATAATAATAATAATAATAATAATAATAATAATAATAATAATGTTGTAAGCCGCCCTGATTCTAAGGAGAAGGGCAGCATAAAAATCGAATGAATGAATGAACGAACGAACAAACAAACAAACAAAACAAGGAAACAGCTCTCGGGATAATTTAATTCTCAAAAGGGTAAATGTTATTAGATAGACCTTGTTGGCATAAGTCTGTCCATATGTTTTGCAATTAAGGACTTTTCATCATGCCACATGAGCCAACAGTGTGCATTGGTAGCCAAAAAAGCCAATTCAATCCTAAATTGCATCAATAGAGGGATAGAGATGTACTAATACCACTCTATAAAATGTCCGCTGAGATCCTTTGGCACTGCGCCCAGTGTGCCAAGTACCACTGGGACCACTTTCACAGGCTTATGCCAGAGTCGTTGCAGCTCGATTTTTAGATCTTCGTATTTCACTAATTTCTCTAGCTGCTTCTCCTCAATTCTGCTGTCTCCTGGGATTGCGATGTCGATGATCCATACTTTCTTTTTCTCCATGATCAGGATGTCTGGTGTGTTATGCTTCAGAATTCGGTCAGTCTGAAGTCGGAAGTCCCACAGTAGTTTTGCTTGCTCATTTTCGACCACCTTTTCGGAATTATGATCCCACCAGTTCTTTGCCACTGGTAAATGGTAGTTCTGACACAAGTTCCAGTGGATCTTCTGTGCCACAGCATTATGTCTATGCTTGTAGTCAGTCTGTGCGATCTTTTTGCAGCAACTGAGTATGTGATCGATTGTTTCATCTGTTTCTTTACAGAGTCTGCACTTTGGATCGTCTGTTGATTTTTCAATTCTGGCTTTGACCGCATTTGTTCTAATGGCCTGTTCTTGTGCCACCAGTATTAGTCCTTCTGTCTCCTTTTTGAGTGTTCCACTTGTAAGCCATGACCAGGTCTTTTCTTTATCCACTTTGCCTTCAATCTTCTCCAAGAACTGGCCATGCAATGCTTTGTTCCGCCAATTGTCCATACTACTATTACTACTACTACCATTATTATTATTATTATTATTATTATTATTATTATTAATTAGATTTGATCTCCGCAGACTCGGGGGATTGGAAACTATAACATATGAAAAGAGGTTGCAAGAACTGGGCAAGGAGAGTCTAACGAAGAGAAGAACCAGGCGAGACATTATAGATCTTCTGATATTTGAGGGGCCACCACAGAGAGGGTGGCTATTACTGTCCTTACACTGTATGTTGTTTTACTTTTCTGAGGCTGCTGAATCTTTCACTTTAGGCAGAAAAGAAGTAGAAAAAGCTTGAGCAATCCCTAATTAAAGTATAACCCTACTACCAGACCTATGGTTGCACACCCAAAAAATTAGACCTGTCACGGGAGAAAAATGTTGTCTTTTCCTGCCAGGACCTTTTCTGACCCATCCCTGAAAGAGAGAAGAAAACCCCCCAGTATATATCAAGCTACGAAATAAACTACCAAATAGGTTTGCAAAAGGTGGTAGAATCTCATCTGTAGGAAAAGTCAAAGGAGGCAGTAAGGGCAAATCGTGATGGATGTAGTCCGTCAACAAGGAAAGGAAAAAGTAAGCATGTCTACAATTGTCCTTTTTATTTAGATTTGCTAGAGAGAGTTCTGAAATGTGTCCTTCAACTTCGAGGGAGAGGAATCAAGAATCTGGGAGGATGCCAACACCAAGAAAGATACTTTGCGATTCTTCCGCGCTGTTTGTTTTATTGTTCCTTATCCATAGACAGAAACTTGCCAAACTTTATTTTACTTTTATTTAT
Organism: Erythrolamprus reginae; assembly: GCF_031021105.1. Taxonomy (NCBI): domain Eukaryota; kingdom Metazoa; phylum Chordata; class Lepidosauria; order Squamata; family Dipsadidae; genus Erythrolamprus; species Erythrolamprus reginae. The sequence continues at coordinate 733,079 of NW_027248467.1, forward strand.
TTGTTTTGTCACATACATATTGGTGGTATACAAAGATATTTGTTTGTTTGTTTGTTTGTTTGTTTGTTTGTTTGTTTGTTTGTTTGTTTGTTTATAGAAACATAGAAGTCTGACGGCAGAAAAAGACCTCATGATCCATCTAGTCTGCACTTATACTATTTTCTGTATTTTTATCTTAGGATGGATATATGTTTATCCCAGGCATGTTTAAATTCAGTTACTGTACTGTGGATTTACCAACCACGTCTGCTGGAAGTTTGTTCCAAGGATCTACTACTCTTTCAGTAAAATAATATTTTCTCATGTTGCTCTTGATCTTTCCCCCAACTAACTTCAAATTGTGTCCCCTTGTTCTTGGGTTCACTTTCCTATTAAAAACACTTCAATCCTGAACTTTATTTAACCCCTTAACATATTTAAATGTTTCGATCATGTCCCCCCTTTTCCTTCTGTCCTCCAGACTATACAGATTGATTGATTGATTGATTGATTGACTGACTGACTGACTGATTCATTCGTTCGTTCGTTCATTCATTCATTCATTTATTTGTTTATTTATTTATTGTTAGAGTTGAAAGGGACCATGCAGGTCATCAAGTCCAACCCCCTGCCTGAGCACGAATCCTTAAGCACCCCAGCCAAGGGGCAGTCAAAATATAATATTTATTTACATGATACTAGTAAAAGAGAAACATTAGGACAGGGGACGGAAGGCCCTCTGGTGCACTTATGCACGCCCCTTACATAAGTAGTACATAACTTGCCAAACATAAGTAGACTTTGCATTGGCATCCTTCAGCCTTGAAAGACTGTGGATTCCCCAGAATATGAAGCCTGGGCAGGTTAGTATGGAGGATAGACTGTTATCCAAGCAGCAGATCCAGCCTCTTTCCATGTCTCTGAAATAATCCAATAGAATGGCAAAGGCCAATAGGATGGGTTCCAGCTACATTGCAGGAGTTATCAGAACGTGGCTGTACACAGTCACAAACTGCTTCTGGGACTCTGGCTCTGGATTTGGCCTCAAGGTTTACACCTGAAGCCTTTTCCAATGATGGACAAGGCAGTGGAGGTTTCTTACCCCACCACTAGTGGGGGATGTTTCTTGTATAAACCATCTTAACCTAAGAGCAAAATATCTATTTACATATTATAAAGTGATTCCAATTTGTTTCTTATAACTTGGTCTTGGATTCTACTCGCCATGTATCGTTTTACCTTGTCCCATCATCCCATCAGTTGTCACAAGTCAGTTTCATTAACCAAATTCATCCTTTTGTCCATAATCTCAAATTGAATGTGGTCCACCATGTACCGGTACCAATTTTGCATTGTCCATTTTGTTGCATCCTTCCAACCAAGACTATTACCGCCTGAGCGCTTTCTATCGCTGCTTGTTTTATTTCTCTCATCACTTTTGACTAATACTGCCATTTCCTTAGTAATTATCCATCTTATATTTAACATCCTATTCATATCCTCTTGCACTTTTTGCCAAAAATTCTGCACTACCGGGCATTCCCAAAACATATGCATAAACACTCCTTTATCTTGATCTATTCTAGTAGGTTTCATCCACTCAATCCACCGGAATCTGTCTTCACATGCTCAGGATAGACAAGTCCCTATCTCACTGAAGGTCAATGACCCATCGGCTACTCTCAGCCTAGTTTAGCCAGCCAGTCAAAACTATTGCCCTGGGGTGTGGCTGATGTGCATGCTACAGCTAGTAGGAGCCACAGGTGAGAGCTGAGTGACAGGTGGGAACCGAAGGTGAATGAGCTGCCCTAAGAGCTGCCCTAAATGAGCAGCTGTAAACGGGCACAACATGCTCCTACACCAGAGGTGCTACCCCTCCCTGAGCACCCCATACACCCCGAGCAGACTACTACCTCCATAAAGCATATACCAAAGAGCCAGTTGACTGCAGTAGTTAAGGGGCTGGCCCAGAAACCAAGAGACTATGATTTCCAGTCCTGCCTTAGGCATGAGAACAACTGGATGACTTTGGATCAATCACCAGGAGATGGTGAGTTGTAGTCCAACCTTAGGCAAGGAAGTGACTGGATAACATTGAGCCAATCACCAGGAGATAGTGAGTTCTAGTCCAGCCTTAGGCATGAAACCCAGCTGAATGGCTTTAGTTCCCTCACTGATTAATTAATCAACAATGTTTAAATTAGATAATGTGTATATAAATTGTTCCTAGTCTTTAATTAGGGTCTAGAACAGGGGTGTCAAATTCGCAGCATTCACTGGCCACACCTGTTCTGGTTTCTGGTAGAAGTTTAGTAATTACAAATAACTCTCATTAAATGCATCATTTCATGAATAAAGCAATTCCATTTATTTCTCTGCTCTCTTGTACTTCAACACATTCCAGACATCAATCAGCCCGTTATCTCTCTTCTAGACTCATTCCTCACATTCCTTTTCCTGCTTCACTTAGACAAGATTTATTTCCTAACTACATAGCTATAAAAAACAGCAGCACTGACTGAATACAATATAAAATGCTTTGGCTTACTTTAGCGTGGCGAAAACTCCTCCATATTTCTGTTCAGCAATGTTGAAACTCCACCCTTCTTCTCCACTAGCCCCCTGATGTGCCAAATACCTCACTACAATATTTAACCCATTCCTCTCCTTAATATCTTCTTCCAGACCTTTGCTCTCTACATTTCTGTATCCTTCTGAATTTAGGATTAACCCAACGGGCGTCTGATTCTCCCTCGCTAGATCCTGAACTCATAGCCCCATCCTGTGGCTGGCCTCCCACCTGTTCTACTACCTGTAACCCCGGCCCCCCCACTAATTCATAAACACCATCTGAGTCCTCAATATCTTCATCATCCTCCAACTGATCAAGAGCATGTACAACACCCACCCCAGTTTAGCGAAGGAGGGAAAGTTGCGATATGTCATTTATTTGTTTGTTTGTGCGTTTGTTTGTTTGTTTGTTTTGTCAAATACATATTGACAAAAAACAAACAAACATGTAGCATACAAAGATATAACAATCTTTAAATACTGTACATGATACTAGTAAGGGAGAAACATTAGGACAGGTCACGTGATGATAATATGATGCTGCTAATTCGACATCTCTGGTCTAGAATTATTCCATAGTTGGGATTATGTGTATCCAGGAGTGGGCTGCTACCCAGATGGTGGGGAACGCAGTGAGGTAGCAAAAATGGAGCTCCACCCCAGAGCACCCAATTTGCACTGAAAGATGTTGAAAGAAATGCACGGCATTGGGCCAGAATACATCCAGAACTGCCTTCTACCGCACGAATCCCAGCGGCCGATAAGGTCCCACAGAGTTGGCCTTCTCCGGGTCCCGTCGACAAAACAATGTCGTTTGGCGGGACCCAGGGGAAGAGCCTTCTCTGTGGTGGCCCGGCCCTCTGGAATCAACTGCCCCCAGATATTAGAACGGCCCCCACCCTCCTTGTCTTTCGCAAACTACTCAAGACCCACCTTTGTCACCAGGCATGGGGGAGTTGAGTTAACCTTTCCCCCTAGGCTATTACAAGTTATGCATGGTATGTTTGTGTGTATGTTTGGTTTTTTATAATAAGGGTTTTTTAGTTGTTTTTATTAATTGGATTGTTCATGTTTTTTTAGCACTGTTGTTAGCCGCCCCGAGTCTGCGGAGAGGGGCGGCATACAAATCCAATTAATAATAATAATAATAATAATAATAATAATAATAATAATAAGCCGCACCCACAGTGTGGTAGTAAAAATCTTGGTACCCCTTCACTGTATGTATCTGATTGTGTTTTAACTTTGGGGGTCAAAGTTATGGGGTATTAAATGAAGTTAAGTTCTAAGGTGGTTTTCTAGAGGGACTGGAGAATTTTACAAGTGGCGAGCAAGAAAGTTATCCATCCTTTGGCACCCACAAAATGTGTACAAACCTTTGCAAGTGTTATCTCTCCCCATTAGGAGCAGACAATTTAAAGATTTCTGGGTCCCACTGAGACCCGTGATGTGATCTTACTAAGATGCGCCTCCTTATGGATTTGTGTAGGAAATTAGCTGTCCTATTATAAGCGCCTTCAAAGCTTTGGAAATTAACGGTCCGAAGAACTCATTTGGGGCAATGCCATTTAAAAATAAGAGGATCTATACAACAACTCGGGTGCAAGTGTGTGTGCTGATCTTGTTGTGGGTTCAACCTGATATGTATTATTAATAAATTGTTATCCATTGTTATAGACCTGAAAAATGTCATCTTATAATGAATTGGGCCTAAGTAGTTGGAAGCAGATGCCTCTTTTACAGATGAGAATCTAGGCAGAATTTGGTTGTTTTAGATTCTCTTTCTACATCCAATTAAGTACCAGGAACCCTATAAAGTGACATGAATGCAGTAGACGGTGACAGCAAAGGAACTATATAGCCATCATAGTTAATAGCTATGACTAACCTGATTACTCCATGAGTGTTATTGTGACAACTAACAGAATAACAGAGTTGGAAGGGAACTCCAACCCATTGCTCAAGAGGGAGACCCTATATCGGGGGTGTCAAACTCAAAGTCCATGGGACAGATGTCATCCTACGTAGCTTCTGCTCCGGCAATCTCACACTACTCACAAGAGCCTACAAAACTTTTGCCAGACCCATTCTCAAATACACCTCATCTGTCTGGAACCCATACCACATCTCGGACATCAATACCCTCGAAAACGTCCAAAGATATTTCACCAGAAGAGCCCTTCACTCCTCCACTCGAAACAGAATACCCTACGAAAATAGACTAAGTATCCTAGGTCTAGAAAGCTTAGAACTACGGTGCCTAAAACATGATCTAAGTATCGCCCACAAGATCATATGCTGCAATGTCCTTCTGGTCAACGACTACTTCAGCTTCAACCGCAACAACACAAGAGCACGCAACAGATTCAAACTTAATATTAACCGCTCCAAACTTGACTGTAAAAAACATGACTTTAATAATCGAGTTGTCGACGTGTGGAACTCATTACCAGACTCTATAGTGTCAACCCCCAACCCCCAACATTTCTCCCTTAGTCTATCCACGATCGACCTCTCCAAGTTCCTAACAGGCCAGTAAGGGGCGTACATAAGTGCACTAGTGTGCCTAACGTCCCCTGTCCAATTGTCTTTCCTTTATCTCATATATCATATATATTTTCTCTTCTATTTTACATACTATTTTTATATATATTACTCAATGTCTATTTTCTTCCATATGTATTGTGTATTGGACAAAGAACAAATAAAAAATATAAATAAAATGTGGCCTACAAGGCTATCCTGGAAAATATAAGGGGCCTGCCTACGTGGCTTCGGCCTGCTCTACCCACATCGCTTCAACCCAGTCTACCCAATGAGAAGAGGAAACATCAGGCCACTGTGCCTTTGGCCTGGTCTACACAATGCGGAAACATCGGACCAGCATGGCTTCGGCCTGGTCTACTCACATTGCTCCAGCCCAGACTACCCAATGAGAAGAGGAAACATCAGGCCAGTGTGCCTTCGGCCTGGTCTACACAATGCGGAAACATCGGACCAGCGTGGCTTCGGCCTGGTCTACTCACATCACTCCGGCCCAGACTACCCAATGTGAAGAGGAAACATTGGACCAGAGTGACTTCGGCCTAGTCTACCTATTGAAAGGAGACAACATTGTCTCAGCGTGGCTTTGGAAAACTAGTAGAATAGAAGTGTAGATTTAGTAAAAAGTCTGACAGTGTTGAAGGAATTATTTGTTTAGTAGAGTGATGGCATTAGGAAAAAAACTGTTCTTGTGTCTAGTTGTCTTGGTGTGCAGTGCTCTGTAGCGACGTTTTGAGGGTAGGAATTGAAACAATTTGTGTCCAGGATGTGAGGGGTCAGTAAATATTTTCACAGCCCTCTTTTTGACTGCTCAATGGAAGGCAGGTTGTCAGCCATTGTTTTTTCTGCAGTTCTGATTCTCCTCTGAAGTTTGCGTCGATCTTGTTGGGTTGCAGAACCAAACCAGACAGTTATAGAGGTGCAGATGACAGACTCAATGATTCCTCTGTAGAACTGGACCAGCAGCTCCTTGGGCAGTTTGAGCTTCCTGAGCTGGCGCAGAAAGAACATTCTTTGTTGTGCTTTTTTGATGATGTTTTTGATGTTAGATTACCATTTTAGCTCTTGAGATATGATAGAACCTAGAAATTTGAAGGTCTCAATACAAAGATGAAACATGCCAACAGTTTGTAGAATAGTATCAAATTGGCCATGCCCACCCAGACAGCCCAGCCCCCCGAGGTCAACCACAGCTCTAATGTGGCCCTCAATGAAATTGAGTTTGACACCTTGCCCAATATCTAAACCAGGGTGGTGCAGTGGTTAGAGTGCAGCACTGCATGCTACTTCAGCTAATTGCTAGCTGTAGTTCCACAGTTCCAATCTCACCACAGGCTCATGGTTGACTCAGCCTTCCATCCTTCCGAGGTGGGTAAAATGAGGACCCGGATTGTTGGGGGCAACAGGCTGATTTTGTAAACTGCTTATAAAAGGCTATAAAAGCCATATGAAGCAGTATATAAGTCTAAATGCTATTGCTATATTGTTCTAGATAAATATATGTCCAGTCTCTTCTTGAACACCTCAAATTCTACTTCTTGTTCATGTTATGGGGTAACTAGATCCTTCTTCTTTGAAATAATTGTACTGGTTTGACCAGATTATATTCTTTAAGGCTAAAATAAGCGCTGTCTCCAAGGATCCTCACAAAATATCTTAGCAAAAAAAGAAGACATCTCTTTGTCAAGCTATCAGGGATGGTTCTTCTACAACCCCGGAGCTCCCATCATCTTTCTTTCCCTCTCTGGAAGTTTCCTCAGAAGACCGCTAGATGATGAGATAAAATTGGCCGGAAAAGATTGCCAGACGCTGTCAGAGCAGCTGTTGATTAAACATTAGGAGAAGCTTCTTCAGGTTTGAAGGCTGCCTGAGGAGATGCGAGCTCTTCTTCCTTGAACATGTTCAAACCCATCTGTTAGGAATGTTTGAGTAGCACGCTCCCCTGCCCGAGGGATGCTGAAACGGAGCAGTCAATCAGTCCAAAGAATCAACAAGGAAGTCTGCAGAGGACCAAGCAGTCAGGGGGAAGTCAGGCGTGAAATGTAGCCCGGGGTTGTTTAACCAATGTTGAAGGAGTCAGAAGAGAAATTAACTCAGCAGGTAAACAAAAATAGGCTTTGGTCTGAGAAGCAACAAGGCAGAGGGATAGCAAGAGCAACGGCACTTCGACATAGGTCGCTTCACAGTCCTTTTACAGCCCTCTCGAAACGGCTTACAGAGTCAGCCTCTTGCCCCCAACAATATGGTTCCTCGTTTTAACCACCTCGGAAGGATGGAAGGATGGGTCAACTTTGAACTTGGTGAGATTGAAACTGCTGAAGTACTGGCAGAAGGCAATAACCTTCTAATGTTACTGGATGGATGGACAAACGGGCAAACAAACAAACAAATCTTGATTTGTCTGTAGTAATTATTCATAGGTCTTCCATACAGTTACCGAGAAAAAAATCCTTTCTCCCTTCCTTCCTTCCTTCCTTTCCTTCCTCTCTCCTTTTCATCCCTCCCCTTCCTCTCCTTCTTTCGTTTCTTCCTTACTTCGTCTTTCTTTCTTTCTTTCTTTCCTTCCTTCCTTCCTTCCTCCCCTTCCTTCCTTTCTTCCTTCCTTCCTCATTTTTTCCTGCCTTCCTCATCTTTCTTTCTTTTTCTCTATCTTTCTTTTTCCTTCCTTCCTTCCACTCCCTTCCTTTCCTCCCGTCATTTCCTCCTTCTCTGTCCTTCCTTTTCCATTCATCCCTTCCTTCCTCTCCTTCCTTCTTTCCTTCCTTCTTTCCCTCCATTCCTCCTCCTTCCCTCTTTCCCTCCTTCCTTGTCTTTCTCTCTTTTTTACTTTCTTATTTTTCTTTTCTTTCTTTCTATTTTCTTTCTCTTTCTTTCTTTCTTTCTTTCTTTCTGGCTCACCTCTTTTTCTAACACATGGAAAGATTAGTCTCTCCATCTCCCACAGACCTCGTCTGCATCTCGAATTCCATTTCTCTTCGGAATGCCACGTCTTACATGGAGCCAAGACTAATTAGAACTTAATTCTAGCCTGGATTTCCACGGGGCCACTGGGTGACAAAACGAAATCCCTTTTGCCAACATCTATAATTATTTTTTTAAAAAAAACAACAGGCCACATTCGGAGCGAGGCACTAAATAAAACGGAAGAGCCGGAGATGGATTATTGTGATTACTGTTTCTCTGCAGTTGGAGCCTATAAATAGCAAGGATGCTGAAGCCTAGAAATGACACGTGTGGAATTGCTGGGAATTCTAGCAAGTAATATCACGATGGCTCAGCTGCCAAAAAGCCTGGATCAATATTTTCCGGCGGTTGAAAAGGCCTTTGGCAGCTCCTCTTTAATATTGCAATGAATCTGTTGTGTGACAAAGGAAAAATAAAACAAAAATGATTTGTTCCTTTAGATCTGATGCACGAGTTGGTCCCCTCGCGTATGACTTACATATTGCTTTCAACCCCCCAATTGCATTATTTGCTATTACGGTCTGAAGTGGGCGAGTAGAAAGCTGCTCTGACAGGTAGAACAGCGGAGAAGACATTCACAAGACAAAACCAATCGAGAACTTAGCTTGTCTCCAGACAAATCCAGTTTATTGCGATGGGAGTAGGAAATTCTTCCATCAACGTTCATTTACAAGGTAACCATGGCATTTTATCCCCTGCCATGGTGGGTGTTTCTATCATAAATAAGGAAGGTCTTTGCTTGTTTCCATTACGGGTCTTGAACGGGTCCAAAGACGGGCTACAAGAATGGTGGAAGGTCTTAAGCATAAAACGTATCAGGAAAGACTTCATGAACTCAATCTGTATAGTCTGGAGGACAGAAGGAAAAGGGGGGACAGGATCGAAACATTTAAATATATTAAAGGGTTAAATAAGGTCCAGGAGGGAAGTGTTTTTAATAGGAAAGTGAACACAAGAACAAGGGGACACAATCTGAAGTTAGTTGGGGGAAAGATCAAAAGCAACATGAGAAAATATTATTTTACTGAAAGAGTAGTAGATCCTTGGAACAAACTTCCAGCAGACGTGGTAGATAAATCCACAGTAACTGAATTTAAACATGCCTGGGATAAACATATATCCATCCTAAGATAAAATGCAGAAAATAGTATAAGGGCAGACTAGATAGACCATGAGGCCTTTTTCTGCCGTCAGTCTTCTATGTTTCTATTTTTCAGACTGTAAGACGCACCTGATTCAGTTTCAGTTTCAGTTTAATCAGATTTGTATGCCGCCCCTCTCCGCAGACTCGGGGCGGCTCACAACAGTAGCAATACAATATAAGACAAATCCAATATTTAAATTAATTTAAAAAACACCACAAATTAAAAAACCAATCATACACACTAACGTACCATACATAAATTTTATAAGTCTAGGGGGAAAGAACATGTCAATTCCCCCATGCCTGACGACAGAGGTGGGTTTTAAGGAGCTTACGAAAGGCTAGGAGGGTGGGGGCAACTCTGATATCTGGGGGGAGTTGGTTCCAAAGGGTCGGGGCCGCCACAGAGAAGGCTCTTCCCCTGGGTCCCGCCAACCGACATTGTTTAGTTGACGGGACCCGGAGAAGGCCAACTCTGTGGGACCTAACTGGTTGCTGGGATTCGTGCGGCAGAAGACGGTCCCGGAGATATTCTGATTATAAGACGCATCTAAATTTCAAAGAGGAAAACAACAACAAAACATTTTTGGGCTCCGTATCCCTCATTTTTGTTGTTAACCTGATCCTACGTAGCTTCTGCTCTGGCAATCTCACACTACTGACTAGAGCCTACAAAACCTATGCCAGACCCATCCTCAAATACAGCTCATCTGTCTGGAACCCACACCACATTTCAGACATCAACACTATCGAAAACGTCCAAAGATATTTCACTAGAAGAGCCCTTCACTCCTCCACTCGAAACAGAATATCCTACGAAAATAGACTAACTATCCTGGGTCTTGAAAGCTTAGAATTGCGGCGCCTAAAACACGATTTAAGTATTGCCCACAAGATCATATACTGCAATGTCCTACCGGTCAATGACTACTTCAGCTTCAACCACAATAACACAAGAGCATGCAACAGATTCAAACTTAATATTAACCGCTCCAAACTTGACTGTAAAAAATATGACTTTAACAATCGAGTCGTCGACGCGTGGAACTCATTACCGGACTCTATAGTGTCTACTCCCAACCCCCAACATTTCTGCCTTAGACTCTCCACGATTGACCTCTCCAGGTTCCTAAGAGGCCAGTAAGGGGCGTACATAAGTGCACTGATGTGCCTAACGTCCCCTATCCAATTACGATTCCTTTTCTCATATATCCTATATATTCTCTCCCTCTCATCCACTCCTCTTCTTTTTTACTTACTATCCCTATATATACTACTTAATGTCTATTTCATTCCATATGTATTGTATATTGGACAAAGAATAAATAAAAAAATAAATAAATTTTGGGAGCTTTGGGGGTGGTGGATGTTAGGCCTTTTCCAGACTTTTTTTCCTGCCCATTTTTGAGCTTCTTGGGGTTATTTGGGGGGCTTTTTTCAGCCCCATTTTGCTTTTTCTGGCACATTTTCAAGGCTTTTTTTCAGTCTGATTGGTCAGATTCTTAAAGAAATGTTCCAGGGCACCAGAATAGAAGGTTTAGTTCCTAACACCATGGGATTTTGTCTTTTCCTATGGTCTTAGGTGACCCCTGTGAAATAGTCGTTCGATCAGTAATGGGCTGCTGACTCCACAGGGGAGGGGACGCAGTAGGGTAGTAGGTTTATGTACTATTTATTGAATACTTAATAGTTTTTATATTGTCCTTCCTTCCCTAGTACTTTAGTATGATCCTTAATTACTTATAAAATAGGAAATAATAAAAGAACATGTTTTTATCCATAAGCACGTTACTCATTTTAATCATAGAACTGAACTTTTATAGTAATTCAAGAAAATTGAGCTACTTGCCTAATCTGTTATCATACTGAATGTTGTGGGTTCAGTACAAAACCTTCAAATGTTACTGTGCTCCTCAACAAATAATGCTGTCTATTGCTGTCCTTTTTGCGGCTATTCAAATAATGGGACTGAATCCACTGAAAAAGAGTCCAAGCCCCTATTTGAAAACTTAATGGTCAGTAGGCCACTCCCATCCAGTCACATGACCTTTAAGCCACCCCCCAGTCACATGATTGTCAAGCCACTCTCACCTGGTCACATGATTGTCAAGCCACTCCTACCCGGTCACATGACCATCAAGCAACACCCACATGATCGGACATCAGACCAGAGTACCTAAGAGACTGCCTTCTGCCGCACAAATCCCAGTGGCCAATTAGGTCCCACAGAGTTGGCCTACTCCAGGCCCCATTGACAAAACAATGCCGTCTGGCGGGCCCCAGGGGAAGAGCCTTCTCTGTAGCGGCCCCGGCCCTCTGGAATCAACTCCCCCGGAGATTCGAACTGCCTCTACCCTCCTCGCCTTCCGCAAAATGCTAAAGACTCACCTTTGCCACCAGGCGTGGGGGGGGCTTAACCTCCCCCCTCCTTTTTTTGCTGACCTGTATTATGTTTATGTTCAGTCGGACTGAGTGTGTATGATTGTGTATCTTAAATTAGTTTTTTTAAAAAATTTAACATTAGATTTGTATTTACATTGTATTGCTGTTATGTTGTGAGCTGCCCTGAGTCTTCGGAGAGGAGCGGCATACAAATTTAATTATTAATAATAAATTATTATTATTATTATTATGTCAGTACAACACAGCAAACAAGATCACTATGCTGGATTTCGTATTTCATCACCACTCGGGTGCTTCCCAAGCACCTAGGACTGTGTGATGTAGCAGCGAATTATGTGTGCAATTGACAGATGGAGATTTTGTCAATTCCGATGGTTTTCAAATGTCCACTGAGATCCTTTGGCACTGCGTCCAGCGTGCCAAGCACCACTGGGACCACTTTCACAGGCTTATGCCAGAGTCGTTGCAGCTCGATTTTTAGATCTTTGTATTTCACTAATTTCTCTAGCTGCTTCTCCTCAATTCTGCTGTCTCCTGGGTTGCGATGTCGATGATCCATACTTTCTTTTTCTTCACGATCACAATGTCTGGTGTGTTATGCTTCAGAATTCGGTCAGTCGGAAGTCGGAAGTCCCACAGTAGTTTTGCTCGCTCATTTTCGACCACGTTTTCAGGCTTATGATCCCACCAGTTCTTTGCCACTGGTAAATGGTAGTTCCGGCACAAGTTCCAGTGGATCATCTGTGCCACAGCATCATGTCTACGCTTGTAGTCAGTCTGTGGGATCTTTTTGCAGCAGCTGAGTATGTGCTCGATTGTTTCATCTGTTTCTTTACAGAGTCTGCACTTTGGATCGTCTGTTGATTTTTCATTTCTGGCTTTGACAGCATTTGTTCTAATGGCCTGTTCTTCTTCCACCAGTATTAGTCCTTCTGTCTCCTTTTTGAGTGTTCCACTTGTAAGCCATGACCAGGTCTTTTATCCACTTTGCCTTCAATCTTCTCCAAGAACTGTCCATGCAATGCTTTGTTCCGGCAATTGTCCATACGACATTGAGTTACTTTTTTTCTGTATTATTATTATTATTATTATTATTATTATTATTATTATTATTATAAGCCATGCCCACAGTGTGACAAAAATTGTGGCAGCCCATCACTGCATTCGACCCCCCAAAGGGGTCCCGACCCCCAGGTTGAGAACCACTGTTCTAGGTACTTGAAAAGGAGCAGCTGCAACCACCAAACCCATAACTGGTTTGCTGGCTTGGCAGCTCATAAGCATCATTGCTAGCTTGAAAAGATGTGCTTCACTAGAGATGTGCTAAATGGAAGTTCCCAAAGTACTTTTTTTCAAGAAGCAACTGGACTTCCTTGTTTTTCTTTGAAGGCATTTTGACTGAGAATCTCCATAGACGCTTCCAATTCTGTTATTCTGCTACTGTGCTATTTAAAAATCAAGTTCAGGTGACAACAGAGAAGTGAACGTGGATTGGAAGGAAATTAGTAGCCAGGTGAACTCGGCATGGTTCAGGAGTGGTGCTCAGGAAGCTACCGCATCAGTTTCTTTTAAGATATGAGCAAATCTCCACGTACCAGCAAACACATAACAAGCAAACACTATAAATCAAAACTGTCATCAGAGGCATGAATAAAAATACACTTGATAGATCATCATTCCCACCTACAGTGTGAGAGGATTTCTTTCCTTCCTATCTTTTCAAGAGAAAGGTGGAGGGGGGGGGAACTAATTTAAGGGTTGAATTATAATTTAATAGTGAATTCTTTGGTTATGGTGGTCTCACGGTGGTTAGGATCACTCTGCTATTTCTGACGCTGGGGAATGTCTGAGAAGAGATTATAAGAGGCAAGATGAGTAACAAAGGTGATTAGGGGGCCAGAGGCTAAAACGTATGAAGAACTGTTGCAGGGACTGGGTGTGCCTAATTTAATGAAAAGAAGGCACCAAGGGTGACAAGATAGCAGTGTTCCAGTATCTCAGGGGTTGCCGCAAAGAAGAGGCAGTCAAACTATTCTCCAAAGCACCTGAGGGTAGGACATGAAGCAATAGGTGGAAACTAATCAAGGAGAGAAGCAACTTAGAACTAAGGAGGAGGAGGAGGAAGAAGAAGAGGAGGAGGAGGAGGAAGGATGGAGGAGGAGGAGAAGGAGGGGGAGGAAGAGAAGAAGAAGAGAAGGAAGAAGAGGAAGAAGAGGAGGAGGAGGAAGAGGAAGAGGAGGAAGGAGAAGGCAAAGAAGAAGAAGAGGAGGAGGAAGAGGAGGAGGAAGAAGAAAAGGAGGAGGAAGAGGAAGAAGAGGAGGAGGAAGAGGATGAAGGAGAAGAAGAAGAGGAGGAAGAGGATGAAGAAGGAGAAGAAGAAGAGGAGGGAGAGGAAGAGGAGGGGGAGGAAGAGGAAGAGGAGGAGGAAGAGCAAGAAGAAGGAGAAGGAGAAGATGAGGAGGAGGAAGAAGAGGATGATGAAGAAGAGGAAGAAGGAGGAGGAGAAGAAGGAGAGGAAGAGGAGGAAGAGGTGCAAGAGCAAGGAGATGAAGAAGAAGAGGAGGAGGAGGAAGAGGAGGAGGAGGAGAGACCTGGCACACTTTGTGTAAATTACACAAAGGGTACCCAGCTAAAGAAAGCTGTATTACAACTAGAATAATATTTGAAGAGTTCCCATTGCATTCCACGAACAAGCACCTCAGGAGACAAAGAAAAACACACAAATACCTCCAGCTGAACCCTGCTTAGTTTAAGCACTACATAGATTTACATAGATTACATAGATTAGAATTTTGTGCCCCTGTTCAATCCATCACTTTGTCTTCCAAATTGTCACCCATACTGCAGTTTCTTTCCGTATGCACTCATCCCTCTGAATAACCCCTCAGACTCAAATGAGGTCGGTCGGAACATGTTGGGTGAACTAGAGAGTCAAGTACTTTTTCCCTGGTGCTGGCTGGTTATATCAACATCGCTAAATTCCCTCTCTGAGCACTGGCAGGGAAAAAAAAAAACCATTATCAGAAATAATTGAATTGGAGAACTGAAGAGGACAATGCTGAAAACTTAAGGCCCTCTAGAGCAATGGCTATCAGGCATCCCTGGAGTCTGGAGTGCAAATTTGAGAAACTGACCTACTCAGAAACAAATTGAGATTTCCAAGTCTCTGCGTTTAGGCTTCCAAGCCAAGCAAAGGTTATAAAATTGAAGAGATTATCTGTAGCTCAGGGTTGAAGCGTGGGGTCTTTAGTTATTTGTTTGCAAATTGAATATTTTGATGTTATTGGAGTGTGTTGTGCAGTTCGGTGGCCATGGGTCCTCTCACCAATTGTCCTTAATTTCAGAACACATGGACAGTTTTGTGTCCTGTCGGTTGCCAGCCACTCGAGTAGCCAAATGTTCGGAAACTTCAGATCGTGCAGAATGCAGCTGCGAGAGCAATCATGGGCTTTCCCAAATATGCCCATGTCACTCCAACACTCCGCAGTCTGCACTGGTTGCCGATCAGTTTCCGGTCACAATTCAAAGTTTTGGTTATGACCTATAAAGCCCTTCATGGCACCGGACCAGATTATCTCAGGGACCGCCTTCTGCCGCACGAATCCCAGCGACCAGTTAGGTCCCACAGAGTTGGCCTTCTCCGGGTCCCGTCAACTAAACAATGTCGCTTGGCGGGACCCAGGGGAAGAGCCTTCTCTGTGGTGGCCCTGACCCTCTGGAACCAACTCCCCCCCAGAGATTAGAATTGCTCCCACACTTCTTGCCTTTCGTAAGCTTCTTAAAACCCACCTCTGCCGCCAGGCATGGGGGAATTGAGATACTCTTTCCCCCTAGGCCTTTACAATTTTATGCATGGTATGTCTGTACGTATGTTGGTTTTACAATAGGGGTTTTTAACTGTTTATATTGGATTGTCATATGCTGTTTACTACTGTTGTTAGCCGCCCTGAGTCTATGGAGAGGGGCGGCATACAAATCCAATCCAATCAAATCAAATCAAATGAAGAGGTGGTGTGAGAGTCCGGGCCAGTATTAAGGCAACCTGAGAGATCCAAGGGGGAAGAGATAGAGATAGCGGTGGAGCCTTGAATGTCCATCAGTCCCCGTCGGTTTCTCCACCCAGTTTAAAGTTCATTCCCTTTTTCCCACACCCACAAGTTCACCACGTTGATCAGTCTCCTTCTGCCGACGTATCCGTTACTCCCATCAACTTCCGGGCAGGTGTTGAACAAAGGATGACCTTGAGAATCTAGAAGGAATTTGTTATGGCTACACCTCTACTTCCCGCATGCAGCAGGCCCTTCCCAAATTCCCACGGCACAAATACATTCTACATTATAATAGGTGGCAGGCAGTGAAGGGAGGCAAAAAACAGACCTTCACACTGTGGGCGTGGCTTATTTTGTTGGCATGGTTTGACAGTCATGTGACCAGGTAGGAGTGGCTTGACAATCATGTGACCAGGGTGGCTTAAAGGCCATGGGACTGGCTTACAGGTGGCCAACTTAATGTCACTCACGTCAAGTGTTTGGGTTAGGGTGCCTGGCCTCTCCTCGCCTCAAAGAGATACAATTTCCCCATCTATTTACTATGACTGAACATCCAAAATATACTATTGAATTCTATGTATATATGCCATGTTCTGCCGGGCTCTCAAGGGTACAAATTTCAGACACACACACGTTTGAAAATTCAAAACAATGTTCTTTATCACAAAATTAAAAATAACCTAAGCATTGTATTGCAAAGAGCACTCGTCCCAAAACAATCGGGTAGTCTGTACAATTAACCTTAAGTAGTCATTAAGTACTTAGCTAGCAGCTGTGAAGAAACTTCACACCCCTTCTTCTTCCAAAGAAGTGAGACACACACACACACACACACATTGCTCTACTTTGTTTTCAAAGGTGCGAAAATCAACAAACAAAGTCCAGAAACCAGCAACACAGGATTCCTGAAGAACTGCGATCAGATACTCTTCCACAACGGCCAAGCCCACATGCTGCTATTTATAGCAGCAGCCCTAATTACTGGAGCCCCACCCAAACACAGGTGGCCGCTCTTATCTCCTGTAATATGTCCTTACTTGGTCTCTTCTATGCATAATTCTGCGCTTGCGTGGGTCCAAAATGTCATCATCTGAAGCAATAGAAGATAAGGGAGATTGACTGCCTGGGCTGTGTCCTAAGCCCCCCTCTTCCGAGTCACTCCCACCTTCTTCTTCGTCCGAGGAAGCTAAACTCTGAACTGATTCTGTCAGCAATAACAGAGGCCTGTGACATGCTGAATTTTCCCCTGCATCCACCTCCCCATTCTCTGGGGCAGGAGCTGGGCCAGAGCCAACCACAACATGCCATATGTGTACATACATATTAAACACAGGAGCACAAAAATATACATTATCTACTATATAGATTGTATGTGTATGTACACACAAGCGCACAGCCCTTCTAAAATTATACACATTCAACCTCATTTACTGCGATAGTAAAAACATACCCAGAGCCCAGAAGGGAAAAAAAGGAAAAAAAATTCAAAATTTTTCTACCGGTTCTCCTTACCTGACCAATTTTTTTCTACCAGTTCTGCATACCTGACCGTATCTGTAGGAGCCCATCGCTGGTGGCAGGCCAAAGTCTCCAAATCAAATGATGGCTTCAGCCTGCAGGAAGTTTTATTGTATTTATTTTTTCAAGCATGTATAAGATAACAGATACAATTATAAACATGATTATGAATATTTATTTATTTATTTTATTTTATTTATTTATTGGATTTGTATGCCGCTACTCTCCGTGGACTCGGGGCGGCTAACAACAGTGGTAAAAACAGCATGTATAAATCCAATACTAAAACAGCTAAAAACCCTTGTTATAAAACCAATCATACATACAAACATACCATGCATAAATTGTAGAAGCCTAGGGGGAGAGAATATCTCAGTTCCCCAATGCCTGACGGCAGAGGTGGGTTTTGAGGAGCTTACGAAAGGCAAGGAGGGTGGGGGCAATTTTAATCTCTGGGGGGACTTGGTTCCAGAGGGCCGGGGCCGCCATAAAGAAGGCTCTTCCCCTGGGCCCCACCAAACGACATTGTTTAGTTGACAGGACCCGGAGAAGGCCAACTCTGTGGGACCTAACTGGTCGCTGGGATTCGTGCAGCAGAAGGCGCGAATTCACGAAATGGATACAAATAAAGGGGGACATTAGGATAGGGACGGTAGGCACGATGATGCGTTAATGCTTGCCCCTTCCACACCTCTTAGGAATGGGGTGCGGTCGACAGTAGGAAGAGTAAGGTTAAACTTTGTTTGTTTATTTATTTATTTATTGGATTTGTATGCCACCCTTCTCCGAGGACTTGGGTCGGGTCACAACATATATAAAAAACAAAACAATACATCTAAATCCAATTAATACAATTAAAACCCTAAAAGTCCTAATATTATTTAAAGCACTCATTATCATTCACTCAATGGAACACACTAAAAAACACCAAGAAGGGTGGGGACAGTGCGAATCTCCATGAGGAGCTAATTCCAGGGGGCCGGGGGCCCCCACAGAGAAGGCTCTTCCCCTAGGTCCCACCAGCCGACATTGTCTGGCTGATGGGACCCTGAGGAGGCCAACCCTGTGGGACATAACTGGATGCTGGGATTCGTGCGGCAAAAGGCGGTCTCGGAGGAAATCTATTCCTATGCCACGTGGGGCTTTATATGTCATAACCAACACTTCATTTTTTTAATGCTTAAAATAATTTTATTTACAAATATACAATAATAATTAATAATAATAATAATAATTTATTAGATTTGTATGCCGCCCCTCTCCGAAGACTCATAAGATACATAAGAAACAAATAATTACGATTAACAATGAAAACATGGTAAATTACATAAGCAATAATCGTATACTTTGACAATAAACCAAGACATAAAGACAAAGTAGTCAATGAACGTAAAGACCGACAAAAGGAAAGAAAGAAAAAAGAAAGAAGAAGAACAAAGGGAAGAAAAAGAAGAAAGGGAAGAAAGGAGTGGGCGGGTGTACAGTAGAACTGTGTTAAGAATATGAACTAGTTGTATTTTCAGCAGCCCATTTCCTTACATCTAATTTTTAGAATTATAGATAAGTGAAAGCAAGTGTTGAATAAATCAAGGTAAAGAGGTTTTTTTAAAAAAAAATCATTCCACTTTTAGGGTATATATCAATGTCTCTTGCATCTATTGAAAAAGAAGGAAAAGTTTTATACCAGATTTGTATCTGTTTAAATATATACAGTTCTTATCATTTTATTATTATTATTATTATTATTATTATTATTATTATTATTTATTGGATTTGTATGCCACCCCTCTCCGTAGACTCGGGGCGGCTAACAACAGTAATAAAAAAACATCATGCAAATCCAATACTAAAAACAACTAAAATACCCTTATTATAAAACTAAACATCCATATAACAAACATACCATGCATAAATTATAAAGGCTTAGGGGGAAAGAATGTCTCAATTCCCCCATGCCTGACAACAGAGGTGGGTTTTAAGGAGCTTACGAAAGGCGAGGAGGGTGGGGGCAATTCTAATCTCTGGGGGGAGTTGATTCCAGAGGTTCGGGGCCGCCACAGAGAAGGCTTTTCCCCTGAGCCCCGCCAAATGACATTGTTTTGTTGACGGGACCCGGAGAAGACCCACTCTGTGGGACCTAACCGGTCGCTGGGATTCGTGCGGCAGAAGGCGGTCTCGTAGATACCCTGGTCCAGTGCTGTATAGGTAATGACCAACACCTTGAATTGTGACCGGAAACTGATCGGCAACCAATGCAGACTGCGGAGTGTTGGTGTTACATGGGCATTTTTGGGAAAGCCCATGACTGCTCTCACAGCTGCATTCTGCACGATCTGAAGTTTCCGAACACTCTTCAAAGGTAGCCCCATGTAGAGAGCATTACAGTAGTCAAGCCTCGAGGTGATGAGGGCATGAAGGACTGTGAGCAGTGACTCCCGGTCCAAATAGGGCCGCAACTGGTGCACCAGGCAAACCTGGGCAAACGCCCCCCTCGCCACAGCTCAAAAATGTTACTCTAATGTGAGCTGTGGATCGAGGACGCCCAAGTTGCGGACCCTCTCCGAGGGGGTCAATAATTTCCCCCACCAGGGTGATGGACGGACAGATGGAATTCTCCTTGGGAGGCAAAACCCACAGCCACTCCGTCTTATCCGGGTTGAGTTTGAGTCTGTTGACACCCATCCAGACCCCAACAGCCTCCAGGCACCGGCACATCACTTCTACTGCTTCATTGACTGGACATTTGTTAAGCGAGTTGTTCTTTTTTTTTTTAGCCAAAAGTAGAAAGGGTCCCAACAGTTGTTAAATGAGGACTCAGTATTATTTCTAACTGCCATAGTTAACTTGGTCATCTCCGCACAATATAAGCAACACTTTGAATTGTGTCCGGAAACCAATCGGCAGCCAATGCAGACCGAGGAAAAGGGGGTTTCAAATTTATTGAAAAGAGTTTCTTACCAACTCGTGCCCCGGTCTCCTATACCGAATTCTCCAAGACACAAAAAACTGAAATTCTGAAAATTGGTTGCAGCTGGCGCTATTGTGAAACAGGGAGATAACCGAAAGCCACTGAAAACTATCATCCATTTAATTGCTTTATGTTAAAGAAACAAATTGACAGCAATCAAGCCAACATCTAAAAGGTAGAAGCTGAAACGTGAGCAGCTAGATTAATTTTCGCCGAGGGGAGGGCGGTAAGAAAGGGCCCACCCCCCTCTCAAGTGATAGACTTTCTGATGAATTATGCATTCTTCATCAACTTTAATCAATTTAAAACTCGTTTTCAATGGATTAAGCTTTACTTGCTCGTTAATGACTGGAAATTATTCCGCACATCGGCTGCGCTAAAGAGAGGGAAAATGTCATGCACCAATAAAAGTGGGAAGTGTTGCTCGAACAGGGACTGTTTTATGATCAAGTTAATTCATTTTGTCTCTTCCTTTCCCCATGCTGAGAATTTTACTTTGGTCCTAAATACATCTGCCTGAGTGCAAGCTCCGAGTAATTTCTTCATGTATTTTTTATTTCAGGGTATAGAACTGAAGATGTAATATGGCTTTTCATAAGCTCTTAGTCTGTTTGTATTTGGAAAAATAGCTTGTATTTATTGGAAATAAAATCCGGTCTGTTTCCAAGCTGGGAGAGAGACGCAGGAGATAGTGGGTTTGGTGGCAAGCTGCGGGAAAGGGGGATTCTATTCTATTCTATTCTATTCTATTCTTCTATTCAATTTGATTTGATGTGACTCGATTCCATTCCATTCCATTTTTCTATTCTGTTCCGATCCAATCTGTTCCATTCCATTCTTCTATTTGATTCAATTCGATTCCATTCTTCTATTTGATTTGATTTGATTTGATTTGATTTGATTCGATTCGATTCCATTCCATTCCATTCCATTCCATTCTTCTGTTCTGCTCTGTTCCGTTCCATTCGGTTCCATTCCATTCTTTCATTCGATTCATTTTCATTCCATTCCGTTTGGTTCTCTGCAGGCAGGCCATTCCACCGGTTCATCGCTCTCACCGTCAGAAAGCTCTTCCTTGTTTCTAGATCGAATCTCTCCTTGGTCAGCTTCCATCCGTGGACCAAGGAGAGATTCAATCTAGAAATAACCTAGTTGGGTTATAAAATGTCTGCAAGACAACAACTGAATTCAGAAGGTCTGGTAGGGAAGGTTTGCCTATTTGCCGATGACTCTAAAGTGTGCAATAGGGTTGATATTCCTGGAGGGGTCTGTAATATGGTAAATGATTTAGTTTTACTAGATAAGTGGTCAAAGCAATGGAAACTGCAGTTTAATGTTTCCAAATGTAAAATAATGCACTTGGGGAAAAGGAATCCTCAATCTGAGTATTGCTTTGGCAGTTCTGTGTTAGCAAAAACTTCAGAAGAGAAGGATTTAGGGGTAGTGATTTCTGTCAGTCTCAAAATGGGTGAGCAGTGAGGTTGGGCGGTAGGAAAAGCAAGTAGGATGCTTGGCTGCATAGCTAGAAGTATAACAAGCAGGAAGAGGGAGATTGTGATCCCCTTATATAGAGCGCTGGTGAGACCACATTTGGAGTACTGTGTTCAGTTCTGGAGACCTCACCTACAAAAAGATATTGACAAAATTGAACGGGTCCAAAGACGGGCTACAAGAATGGTGGAAGGTCTTAAGCATAAAACGTATCAGGAAAGACTTCATGAACTCAATCTGTATAGTCTGGAGGACAGAAGGAAAGGGGGGGACATGATCGAAACATTTAAATATATTAAAGGGTTAAATAAGGTCCAGGAGGGAAGTGTTTTTAATAGGAAAGTGAACACAAGGACAAGGGGACACAATCTGAAGTTAGTTGGGGGAAAGATCAAAGGCAACATGAGAAAATATTATTTTACTGAAAGAGTAGTAGATCCTTGGAACAAACTTCCAGCAAACGTGGTTGGTAAATCCACAGTAACTGAATTTAAACATGCGTGGGATAAACATATATCCATTGTAAGATAAAATACAGGAAATAGTATAAGGGCAGACTAGATAGACCATGAGGTCTTTTTCTGCCGTCAGTCTTCTATGTTGCTATAAAACCACCAAGTTCAATCCTGAACTACAAATATTCTCTTCCATTGGTATGATATAATAGCCAGACTGTACTTGAAACTAAAGTCATGTAGATTATATTCACACTCAAAGAATGCCATTAAAGACATCATTTCTTTACTCAAGGGACAAAATGTTGATAGTACTTACAAGATCCTGGAGTAATTTTATTACCCAAAACTCTTTAATGGTGTCTTCATAGATTGCCCCTTTTCCCCGATCAGAGAATTGTAGTTGTTTACAATTCCCATACATTCTCTAGGTTTTATGCAAGAGAAAATCACCAGAGAAATAATAGAAACGTTATATTCAACCAAACCAAGTAGTAATTATTTTTCAACATGATTTGTGTAAATGAGGGTGGAGAATTTAGCTTTGAAAATTTATCTGTGAATTGCATCGTGCTACTGTATCAAAGCTGAAAAATATACATCTGAGTACCAATTATTTGAAAGGTTTATTTATTTTTTTAACAAAAGCATAAGAATCCTTGGGGAAATAACAAGCCAAGCAAAGTCAACATTTACAAATTAGCTCACAAATTAGCTAACACGCAGAAGGTCCCATAACTCAGTGTTTCCCAAAATTGGCAACTTGAAGGTATCTGGACTTACGAATGCAGAATGCAGTTGCGAGAGCAGTCATGGGCTTCCCTAAAATATGCCCATGGTACACCAACACTCCACAGTCTGCATTGGTTGCCGATCAATTTCCGGTCACAATTCAAAGTGTTGGTTATGACCTATAAAGCCCTTCATGGCATCGGACCAGAATATCTCCGGGACCGCCTTCTGCCACACGAATCCCAGCGACCGGTTAGGTCCCACAGAGTTGGTCTTCTCTGGGTCCCGTCAACTAAACAATGTCATTTGGCAGGACCCAGGAGAACAACCTTCTCTGTGGCGGCCCCGACCCTCTGGAACCAGCTCCTCCCAGATATCAGAGTTGCCCCCACCCTCCTTGCCTTTTGCAAGCTCCTTAAAACCCACCTTTGTCATCAAGCATGGGGGAATTGAAATTTTTTCCCTTCCCCCTAGGCTTATAGAATTTATACATGGTATGCTTGTTTGTATGATTAGACTCTTAAATTGGGGTTTTTTAGATTATTTTTAATGTTAGATTTGTTACATTATTTTCTTTATTGTTGTTAGCCGCCCCGAGTCTTCGGCGAAGGGTGGCATACAAATCTAATAAATAAATAAATATAAATATAAATAAATAAACAAAGTACAATGGGGAAACATTACATTAAATATTATACCTGCAAGATAGAAGATCAAGAGTCTTTTCTTCAAGAATTCTTGTTCTCTATCTCTTTTCTTTTCATTTTGCCCTTTTGTACTTCTTTTCTTCCTATTTTCTTTCCCCTTTCTGATTTCAGTTTGTAATATCTTTAGGTATTGTTAAACTCTTCGAATTCTTTTGGGGTGGGAGAGAGCTCTAATGAGGCCTTTAATGTCTTGGGAATTGCCTCAATTATTCCAGAGTGCGAATTCTCCCCAACGCTTTGATCATGTAATATGTGTGTCCGTCTCCAAAGCACCTTAGGGAGCTGCCGAGAACTGCAAACCTGACCTCGTAGAAGAAATTGAAATACCATTAGCAAAACATGAACTATGCCAAGGAACAGGGAACAGCAGAAAAAAGAAACTTAATGTCGGCTCCTAATAGGGGAAGGGGAAGGAAGGGACAATGGTCTCATGCTTTCAAGAAGCTGTCCCGGTCAGGAAACAGATACCACAAAAGACACTAGAACTTTATAGATCTAGGTTTCTGACAGTCTCAAAATGGGTGAACGGCGCAGTCAGGCGGTAGGGAAAGCAAGTAGGATGCTTGGCTGCATAGCTAGAGGTATAACAAGCAGGAAGAGGGAGATTATGATCCCGCTATATAGAGCGCTGGTGAGACCACATTTGGAATAGTGTGTTCCGTTCTGGAGACCTCACCTACAAAAAGATATTGACAAAATTGAACGGGTCCAAAGACGGGCTACAAGAATGGTGGAAGGTCTTAAGCATAAAACGTATCAGGAAAGACTTAATGAACTCAATCTGTATAGTCTGGAGGACAGAAGGAAAAGGGGGGACATGATCAAAACATTTAAATATGTTAAAGGGTTAAATAAGGTCCAGGAGGGAAGTGTTTTTAATAGGAAAGTGAACACAAGAACAAGGGGACACAATCTGAAGTTAGTTGGGGGAAAGATCAAAAGCAACATGAGAAAATATTATTTTACTGAAAGAGTAGTAGATCCTTGGAACAAGCTTCCAGCAGATGTGGTAGATAAATCCACAGTAACTGAATTTAAACATGCGTGAGATAAACATATATCCATCCTAAGATAAAATACAGAAAATAGTATAAGGGCAGACTAGATGGACCACGAGGTCTTTTTCTGCCGTCAATCTTCTATGTTTCTCTCTCTCTCTCTCTCTTTTTTTCTTCTCCTCTATCTATCATCTATATATCATCCATCATCTGCTAGTACTTTCTTTCTTTCTTTCTTTCTTTCTATCATCTTTAGCTAACTATATCTATCATCCAGTGATGGGCGCCTAAAGGAACGGTCAGGAACACAGTTCCAGTAGCAAAATTTGGAGTTCCACCCCAGAGCACCCAATTTGCACTGAAAGAGGTTGAAACAAAATGCATAAGCCATAGCCACAGTGTGGTAGTAAAAATTTTGGTAGCCGATCACTGCTATCATCTTTCTTTCTTTCTTTCTTTCTTTCTTTCTTTCTTTCTATCATCTATATAGCTAGCATCTAGCTAGCTAGTATCTTTACCTAGCTAGCTAGCTGTAATCTTTAGCTATCTACTATATCTGGCTATCATCTATCCTTCTTTCTAGCATCTAGCTAGCTAGCATTTAGCTAGCTATCATCCTAGCTAGCTACCTAATTATCAAATTTATCTATCTAGCTATGTCTGTCAATCACCTTTACCTATCTAACTATCTCTATCTATCATCTATCTTCTTCCTATCATCTGTCTGTCTGTCTATCTGTCTGTCTGTCTGTCTATCTATCTATCTACAGTATCTATCTATCTATCTATCTATCTATCTATCTACTTACCTACCGACCTACCTATCTATCTATTTATCTATCTATCTATGTCAATCTATCTATCTATACATTAAGCATCTTTTTGCTTCTGTGCATGCATGGAAGCAAAAAACCTTGTCGAAACACACATGCACAAAATCTCGAGTCTTCGGAGAGGGGCGGCATACAAATCTAATAAAACTTAAACTTAAACTTTGCTACCTACACAGCTTCTGGTCCAGGTAGGGCCGCAATTGGTAAATGCAAAGGTCCCCTTGGCCACAGCTGAGAGATGCTATAGTGGTTATGGTTATGGTTATGGTTATGGTTATGGTTATGGTTATGGTTATGGTTATGGTTATGGTTATGGTTATGGTTATGGCAGGGGTGGGCAACAGGCAGGATGGGGTGGAATGCAGTTCCACTGGCAGAAATGATCCAGGTGATCGGCAGCTGTCACTTCCTGGATTAATGGTCTGGGTTCAGCTCTTCTTTTTTTCCCCTCCTGCTGCTGCATCTGGGCTCCTTGCTTTTTTCCTCTTTCCTCCTTCCTGGCCTCGGATGAGCTTCCCTCTCTCCTGCCCGGCTCCCCTCAGCCTCACACAGCCACCTCCCGCCTTGGGTGCGAGCAGAAGGCGTGGGTGGAAACGGCGCTGGCAGCATTTATGCTTCTGTCAGCACCCGTTCACCTACCTGCCCAGCCTGAGGTGAGAGGGCGGCCACCCAGGGAGGAGAGTTCGGGAAACGTGAGGCAAATTGCCACCCCAGCAAGCAACACTGGTAAGGTTGTAAGTCGAGGACTTAACAGTTCACTTGAACGATGATGATCGTTCAAGCCACTCCCACCTGATCACATGGTTGGCAAGCCACTCCTACCCAGTCACATGACCATTAAGCCACACCCACAAACTAAGCCACACCCACAGTGTGGAAGTAAAAATTTTGTCTGCCCATTGCTCGGTTATAGTAGTTATAACAGTTGTAGTAGTTATAGTTATAGTCAATTACAGTTACAGTTATAGACAGCCCATGGAACAGGTAGGAATGAGCTGCAGGTAGGCTAAGAACTCCTGCTGGCTTCAAAAGAGAAGGAAAACAGCAAGGGAGCTACAGACAAGGATGGGGTCAAAGAAATCCTCTGGCTGAGTTTCTTCGTTTCCTTGTATCTTTTTATGTTTTGCACCATGTTGAGTTCTGACTGTATGTATAAGACACACCAACCATGTCCCAGATCACAGCGGAGTCAAAAATCAAATTGGTCAATGTGAGCGATAAAAAGACTTCACTGGCAAGAAAAAAGACCTGCCTGAAAGATCTCCTTCTAGGGGGCAGATAATAGGAAGAGCTTCGCATCTGTATGAGCAGTGCAAAGTCAGGACGGGGAAAGGGGGATTCCTTCCTCACCCAGGTGCACTTCGGGTATGTTTTCTAAAAAGATATTGGATAACCCTTTGTCTGAAGTGGTGTGGGGTTTCCTGCCAAAGCAGAGGGTTGGACTAGAAGATCTCCAAGGTCCCTTCAAATATTATTCAAATATTATTCTAATAATAATGGGAGTGTGAATAATTGGCAATTCATTTATTTCTTTGTTTGCTTGCTTGCTTGCTTGTCTGTTTATCT
>NW_027248467.1:765000-793746 GCF_031021105.1 Erythrolamprus reginae
GTGGGTTTTAAGGAGCTTACGAAAGGCAAGGAGGGTGGGGGCAATTCTGAACTCTGGGGGGAGTTAGTTCCAGAGGGTCGTTGCCGCCACAGAGAAGGCTCTTCCCCTGGGTCCCGCCAAGTGGCATTGTTTAGTTGATGGGACCCGGAGAAGACCCACTCTGTGGGACCTAACTGGCCACTGGGATTCGTGCGGCAGAAGGCGGTCCTGGAGATATTCTGGTCTGGTGCCATGAAGGGCTTTATAGGTCATAACCAACACTTTGAATTGTGACCGGAAACTGATCGGCAACCAATGCAGACTGCGGAGTGTTGGTGTGACATGGGCATACTTAGGGAAGCCCATGACTGCTCTCGCAGCTGCATTCTGCACGATCTGAAGTTTCCGAACACTTTTCAAAGGTAGCCCCATGTAGAGAGTGTTACAGTAGTCGAGCCTCGAGGTGATGAGGGCATGAGTGACTTTGAGCAGTGAGTCCCGGTCCAGATAGGGCCGCAACTGGTGCACCAGGCGAACCTGGGCAAACGCCCCCCCCCCCACCTTCTTCCCGCCTGTCTTTTTTCTTCCTTGCTTCCCTCTCTTCTTCCTTTCTTTTCTCCTTCCTTCCTTCTCTTTCCTGCCTTTCTTTTCCCTTTCTTCTTTCTTATTTATTTATTTTTTAATTTGTTTTGTCAAGTACATATTGGTGGTATGCAAAGATATAATAATATTCATGATACTTGTAAAAAAAATAACAACATTAGGACAAGGGATGGAAAACACGCTGGTGCACTTATGCACGCCCCTTACTGACCTCTTAAGAATCGGGAGAGGTGAAGAGTGGATAGTCTAAGGGTAAAGTTTTGGGGATTTGGTGATGATACTACAGAGTCTGGTAGTGAGTTCCATGCATTAACTACTCGGTTACTAAAGTTGCATTTTCTGCAGTTGAGTTTGGAGTGGTTTACATTCAGTTTGTATCTATGGAGAGGGGCAGCATACAAATCTAATAAGCAAGTAAGTAAGTAAGTAAGTAAGTAAGTAAGTAAGTAAGTAAGTAAGTAAGTAAGTAAGTAAGTAAGTAAGTAAATAAATGTGTTGTGTGCTCATGTGTTGTCCAAGTTCTTCCCAGACTTAGTAGGTTGTCTTTTGAGTCCCAGGCTTGGTTGACTCTTGCTTGGTGATGATGTTATGAAAGGCCTTTGGGCAATTCCTCCTATGGCTCTGTCTGAAGGAGGTAGATCTTTGTTATGTTGAATAGACTGGCCCAGACGTTAACGGCCCATTGACAAAGGTGGTGAGGGCTGAGTTTCTGCCTCTCTTTTAGGGGAAATATTCTGCCCTTTTCATATTTCCTAAAACATCTCATTTTCTAGAAGATGGGTGGGTGCTAACTTGCTACAGTGTGCTGCAGACATCCCTGAAGGCATCTCCTTCAACAACAACAACAACAACAACAACAACAGAAACCAAATACCCCAAGATCCCAAGATCTCAAGATTCACTAACTGTTTTCTCCTAGCATATAAAACAGAAATAACTAGGGGAGGGGGAAAGGAGATTGTTAATGTAGATAGACACAAATAAGCATAGACCACAATCTATATTAAAATTTAAAACTATTACAGATCCCCTGATGAAGCCTTGATGCTGGATAACAATTGAAGTTTGCATTATAAACCTTATTAGTAAGCAGAAAATTGATCTAGAAAAACCCAGAGGGCAAGAGGGGGAGGGGGAGAAGAAGAAGGAGGAGGGAAAGAGAAGAGAAGGGAAGGGAAGAAAGAGAGGAAGGAGGAGGGGAGGGAGAGGGGGAGGGGAATGGATGAGAAGAGAAGGGAAGAGAAAAGAAGGGGAGGGAAAGGAGAAGGAGAAGATGAAGGAGAAGGAGGGAAGGGAAAGGGGAGGGGAGGGGAATGGATGAGAAGACAAGGGAAGAGATGGGGAGGAAAAGGAGAATGAGAAGGGGAAGGGAGGGGAAGGAAGAGAGGAGAGGAGGAGTTTGATCAGGGCAAAATCTTGTGTTCCCTCCGATATGGCTATGCGTGCCACAGGTTCACCAGCATGGCCCTAGACCAGGGCTAGGCAAAGTTGGCTCTTCTATGACATGTGGACTTCAACTCCCATAATTCCTTAGCTAGCAAGATTGGCTCAGGAATTCTGGGAGTTGAAGTCCACAAGTCATAGAAGAGCCAACTTTGCCTATCTATCTATCTATCTATCTATCTATCTATCTATCTATCTATCTATCTATCTATCTATCTATTAGATTTTCTATGCTGCCCTTCTCCTTAGACTCCCTTCAGCCCCGCTCTGAATCCCGGAGAGGGGCGGCATACAAAGGTAATAAATTATTATTATTATTATTATTATTATTATTATTATTATTATTATTATCTTTGTTGAAAAACTTTTGCACAATCCAGAGCAAGCCAATATACAGAGGGAAAAAAGTGGGAGACAACCAGGGTCAACTTTTATCCCCCACTCTGCAAAAATGAGCAAAGTTACCCTCGTAAAACGGCTAGAAGTATATATCATCTTATGTAAATAAAGCCAGTCGCAATAACATTAATTAGTGGCATTAAACTTTTTCTTCTCGTTCATCATTCATAGAATAGCTACACATTTGCTGAGGATTAATTTATATTTTAATGAGAAATTTGCATATTGTTGTCGGCAGCCATGGAAACGAGAGCTCTCCCGTTTCCAGTGGATCTCGAGGCTTCTTGGTTCAACTATGTTGGGAGGGGGGTTTTTTGGAGATGAGCTTGTGATCTACCACAAACGGCAATGGATCTTTATTTTTTTCTTAACACACTTCTGGTCTTTGGATTTTGTAAAAATAATTTTAAAAAATCGTGCCAGGAGAGGTCACTTTGCAATTCCTGCTGATCTTGCATCATGTTTATTGATAATATTCACCAATCATATCAGTGTGTGTCTATATTTATTTATTCATTCATTCATTCATTTATTTATTTATTAGTTTGTATGCCGCCTCCTTTCCGTAGACTCGGGGCGGCTCACAACACAATAAAAACAGTTCATGACAAATCTAATAATTTACAATTTAAGATAATTAAAAACCCCATTATTAAGCAGACATATGTTCCCCATGCCTGACGACAAAGGTGGGTTTTAAGGAGTTTATGAAAGGCAAGGAGGGTAGGGGCAGTTCTAATCTCTGGGGGGAGCTGGTTCCAGAGAGTCGGGGCCACCACAGAGAAGGCCCTTCCCCTGGGGCCCGCCAACCACCATTGCTTAGTCGACGGGACCCGTAGAAGACCAACTCTGTGGGACGTAATCGGTCGCTGGGATTCGTGCGGCAGGAGGCGGTCTCGGAGATATTCTGGTCCGATGCCATGAAGGGCTTTATAGGTCATAACCAACACTTTGAATTGTGACCGGAAATTGATCGGCAACCAATGCAGACTGCGAAGTGTTGGTGTGACATGGGCATACCTGGGGAAGCCATGACTGCTCTCGCAGCTGCTTCTGCACAATCTGAAGTTTCCGAACACTTTTCAAAGGTAGCCCCTTTAGTTCCACCTGTCCCTCTGTGTTGGGTGAACCAAACTTGCAAATTTCGAGCTCCTGCCGAACTTTGCAGTGTTCAGCATGCCGAACCCGAACTTTTTAAAAAGTTTGGGTAAAGTTCATGTTCAGGTTTGGCATTCGCTCGCAAGCAAAGGCAGGTGGGAAATCCCACGAGGGGATTCCGGGGGCGGGGCTTTGACATCACGGAGACTACTTCCTGGTCGGCCGAAACGGGTCTCTATCTCTAGAGGAGAATATTTGTACCTCTGGGCTGAAGTAGCATTTAGCATGTAGACTTATATACCGCTTCATAGGGCTTTTACAATAAAGTCACCAGATTTTTACCCTGACTTCTGAAACTTCCAGGAGGCCCGCTTTTTGCCCTCCGAAGGCTTCAGGCAAAATTGATTTCTATTTTGCCTGTTGTGCTGTTTTTCTCACTCTGGGGATTCAAGGAGCTTCCCAGAAGCCTCTGGAGGGCAAAAAAGAAGCATTGTTTGTTTGTTTGTTTGTTTGTTTGTTTGTTTGTTTGTTTGTTTGTTTACTTACTTACTTACTTACTTACTTACTTACTTACTTACTTACTTACTTACTTACTTACTTACTTTATTTATTTATTAGATTTGTATGCCGCCCCTCTCCATAGACTCGAGGCGGCTAACAACAGTAAAAAGACAATATGAACAAATCTAATATTAAAAGTAATGTAAAAAAAAACCCAATTTAAGAAACCAATCATACATACAGACATACCATGCATAAATTTTATAAGCCTAGAGGGAAGGGAATATCTCAGTTCCCGCATGCCTGACAACAGAGGTGGGTTTTAAGGAGCTTGTGAAAGGCACGGAGGGTGGGGGCAAAAGAATAATCATGGAAGCCATCGAAATAGAAAAACATCCCCAAAATATGAACAAGCGGGATGATGCCTACCAGACATCTGGAAATCAGCCCTCATTAACAAACGTATCCCAGCCATAGAAACTGAAACCAGACTCAGAACACACATTGCAAAACAATCAAGTAGCCTGCAAGCTCCTAATCCACAATCATTAACTAATCAGCATACCTCAGCTACATCAACGACACCAGGTGTTACCCCACTGACTCACCAGGAAGTTTCTACACAGCAGGCAATTGCTGAGCCATCAAACCACACCCAGCCACCAGTATTTATAGAAGGAAGGCAGCTCAGGTCTCGCTGTGTTCGCCCTAGAACAAGGACAGAAGCACCAGCCTGAAGATGACGAGTGGGACCTCGTCGAAACGTCGCCAGAAGTTTCCAAATCCTACACAGGAAGAAACCCAAATATGCCTCATACCTGTACCCGTGAAAATCTACGAAAATATATATATAATTTTATTTTATTTTATTTATTTTGTCCAACACACAATGAGGGTTTTAGTGGGTATATATATATATACCCACTAAAACCCTCATTGTGTGTTGGACAAAATAAATAAAATAAAATAAAATTATTATTGTTGTGAGCTGCCCCGAGTCTTCAGAGGGGGGGGGGCATACAAATCTAATAAATTATTAAATTATTATTATTATTATTATTATTATTATTATTATTATTATTATTAACAACTGGTACACCAGGTTTAGCCGTTTTTTCACCGTCCCAGGCTTTGGTGAGGCTCGCACACATGCGGTGGGATGGGGAGGATTGTGAGCTTCCGCAGGGGCAGCGTGGGGGTGCTCATGTATGGGGGGGAGGGAATGGGTGTGGGCACAAGCTAGCACGCGCACACCTCCTTTTGGCGCACGAACCAAAAAAGTTTCGCCATCACTGGTATAGGGCTTCCTGCCTGAGCAAGCGGGCTAGACTAGAAGACCCCCAAGGTCCCTTTCCAACTTTGTTATTCTCTTACATCTGTTAATAACATTGCACATCCCCTCAGCGATTTTTGTAAAATTTTGCATTTTGTAAATGCAACTCATTCATGACATTGTCCAAAAGGCAAAAAAGGCACCAGCGCTGGGGGAGAAAAATTAGAACCGAGCAGATAAAGACCAAGAGAAGAGATGACACTTTGAAGTCCTCCTTTTTATAGACCTTGAACGAAATTAAACGCGAAGCCGGTTCTGTTGTTCAACCATCCCTAATCCCATTCTTTTTAATAATAATAAGCGCACCAACAAAGACAATTAAGCTGACAAAAATGTATTTCGCTTTTCTTCTAAAAAAATGCCGTGAAGATCAATTGTCTGCCATTCAACCCTTAAATTGATGAGCAGAGGAGGTGTTGGGTAAAGTTTGTTCCAAAATGTCCCTCTTTTTCAGACACAAATGCTTTTTTTTTTTTCCTCCCGGCCTTTTCTCCAGTCTCGTCCTCTCCTTGGTCATATCTTTATGTTATATTCTGTTTCATTTTAATCATCCCGTCAACCAAACAATGATGACTGATGGGGCTGTGGGGAAGGTCCTTCTTGGTGGTGACTCCAGCTCTCTGGAACCAACTGCCCCCAGAGATTCATACCCTCCCCACCCTACTGGCCTTCCATAAATCTGTAAAGACCTAACTTTTCCAGCCGGCCTGGGGCCGTTGACCGATTGAGATACTATCTAAATCGACCATGAGAGGTATTGAGAGATATGTAGTGCTTTTACTAGGGTTTTGTAATTATTTTTTAAATCGTTCTTTTAAATGTTGTTTTTATTTGTTGTAAGCCACCCAGAGTCAGGCAGAACAGATAGATAGATAGATGATAGATAGATAGATAGATAGATAGATGGATGGATGGATGGATGGATGGATGGATGGATGGATGGATGGAGGGTCGGACGGACGGACAGACAGACAGACAGACAGACAGACAGATAGATAGATAACTACAACAACAACAACAACAACAACAACAACAACAACAACAACAACAGAGTTGGAAGGGACCTCAGAAGTCTTCTAGTCCAACCCCCTGCTTAGGCAGGAAACCCGACACTACTTCAGACAGATGGTTACCCAACATCTGCTGAAAAACTTCCAATGTTGGGGCATTCACAACTTCTGGAGGCAAGCTGTTCCATTGGTTAATTGTTCTAACTGTCAGGAAATTCCGCCTTAGTTCTAAGTTGCTGCTCTCCTTGTTTAGTTTCCACCCATTGCTTCTGGTTCTACCCTCAGATGCTTTGGAGAATAGCCTGACTCCTTCTTCTTCTTCTTTGTGGCAACCCCTGAGATGTTGGAAGACTGCTATCATGTCTCCCCTGGTCCTTAAACTAGCCATGCCCAGTTCCTGCAACTGTTCTTCATATATTTTAGCCTCCAGTCCTCTAATCATCTTTGTTGCTCTTCTCTGCACTTTTTTCTAGAGTCTCAACATCCTTTTTGCATCATGGCAAGCAAAACTAGAGAGAGAGATAAATTTCTGTTCTCCTCCATGTTGATCAGCTTTCCAGAATTGTTGGGCCAAAGCTGGGGGTTAAAACAACTTCTGATGGGAGAGGGCCAAGCTGTTTTTTTCAAGAGATGAGTCACAATGGCCCCACAAGGTTATTTTTTGATGCACAACAGATAATTTTAAATGATGCTAATTATTCACAGCAGGGTGTGGGTAACCATGGCCCTTTGGGGACCTGTGTTTAATTATGCTTTGCCAGGTTTTTTTTCTCTTTTTTCTTTGGCCTTCCACGCAGGTACTTGTGTTTTACTGCAAAAATGTGGGGGTATTAAGGGCACCCGGTGGTCTTCGAGCTTTTATTTATTTATTTTTCTCGTAGAGGTCAAAGTCTGTCGCTTTGCTTCAGCTGCTATCATGAAAGCAACAAATTAAGACAAACATTATGCAAAACAGTCGCGTGAAAGAGGTCCTCCACATATGTGTATAGATAGAAATGACCCATTTCTGGTTAACTCTATAAGATCACAGATGGTGCTCAAAATGGACAGGAGGGGAGAGGGAGGGAGGAAGGAAGGAAGGAAGGGAGCGCAGGGGAAGGGAGGGAGGGGAGGGGGGAAGAGGAGAGGGGAAGAGAGGGAGGGGAGGGGAGGAAGAGAGGGAGAAGAAGGGAGGCAGAAGGAAAGAAGGGAGGAAGGAAGGATGAAGGGAGGACGGAGGGAGGGAGGGAAGGAGGGAGGGAAGGAAAGAAGGAGGGAGGGAGAGGGAGGGAGGGAGGAGGAAAGGGGGAAGGAGGGAGGCAGAAGGAAGGAAGGGAGGAAGGAAGGGAGGAAGGGAGGAAGGAAGGAGGAAGGGAGGACGGAGGGAGGGGAAGGAGGGGGTGGAATGAAGGAAGGAAGGAGGGAGGGAGGGAGGAAAGAAGGAGGGAGGGAGAGGGAGGGAGGAGGAAAGGGGGAAGGAGGGAGGCAGAAGGAAGGAAGGGAGGAAGAGAGGAAGGAAGGAAGGAGGGAGGACGGAGGGAGGGGAAGGAGGGGGTGGAATGAAGGAAGGAGGGAGGGAAGGAGGGAGGGAGGAAAGAAGGAGGGAGGGAGGGAGAGGGAGGAGGGAGGGAGGAAAGAAGGAGGGAGGGAGAGGGAGGAGCGAGGGAGGAAAGAAGGAGGGAGGGAGAGGGAGGAGGGAGGGAGGGAGGAAGGAAGGGAGGGAGGGAGGGGAGGGGATGGAGGGGTGGAATGAAGGAAGGAAGGAAAGAAGGAAGGAGAGAGGGGGAGGGAGGGAGGAAGGAAGGAAGGACTTAAAATCTCTCTACACCTGATTCTCATGACACACAAATATATTTAACACTTTAACCATTCAACGAATTTGACAATTCATAGTAGCCTATATCAGTGTTTCTCAACCATGGCAAATATTAGCTGGCTGGGGAATTCTGGGTCTACATATCTGAAAGTAGCTGAGGTTGAGAAATGCTAGCTGAAGAATCCTGGGAGTTGAAGTCCACAAGTCCACAAGGTGCCAGGTATGGAGACTCTTGGCCTACACTAGCATAAGAGAGCCTGCTAGCGGTTAAGACACAAAGCTAGAAACCAGGCGACAAGGAGTTCTAGTCCCAGCTTTGGTAGAAAGCCATCTAGGACAGGAATAGACCAAGTTGGCTCTTCTATGACCTGTGGACTTCAACTCCCAGAATTCCTGAGCTTGCATGATTGGCTCAGGAATTCTGGGAGTTGAAGTCCACAAATCATTGAAGAGCCAACTTTGCCTACCCTGGATGTGGGAGATCTTGGGCCAGTCTCTCCCTCTTAGCCCTTGGAAGGAGTCAACGGCACACCCCTTCTCAAAACTTTGCCAAGAAAACTAACTGCAGGGAGATCTCCAGAAGTGAAGCCTGACTCACAATCACTTGGAGAGACACAAATACACACACACACACACAATCATAAACTTTGATCCTTTGAACCTCCCTAGAAATCTGACTTTGAAACTTGAAGACAAACAAGATTCTGATTATTAGAAAATTGTTGGGAAGTTTTATGAATGAGTAGAAAGTTAAAAGATGTTTATGCTTATTAATGACAAGTTATTCTTGGTAAAATGGAGATGAGTGAATTGAGGTTTAAATATTAGAACCCAGATGGAGAAGATAAGAAGTGGTGGTAGCACTATATAATGATAAAACACAAAATTTTGTTATTGAGGTTAGTTTAAACATATACAGTGATATCTCATCTTACAAACGCCTCATCATACAAACTTTTCGAGATACAAACCCGGGGTTTAAGATTTTTTTGCCTCTTCTTACAAACTATTTTCACCTTACAAACCCACCGCCGCCGCTGGGATGCCCCGCTTCCGGACTTCCGTTGCCAGCAAAGCACCCGTTTTTGCGCTACTGGGATTTCCCTGAGGCTCCCTTCCATGGGAAACCCCACCTCTGGACTTCCGTGTTTTTGTGATGCTGCAGGGAAATCCCAGCAGTGCAAAAACGGGTGCTTCACTGGCAATGGAAGTCCGGAGGTGGGGTTTCCCAGCGAGGGGAGCCTCAGTGAAATCACAGCATCGCAAAAAGACAGAGGTCCAGAGGTGGGGTTTCGAGGACTTCGGTGTTTTTGTGATGCTGTGATTTCACTGATGCTCCCTTCGCTGGGAAACCCCACCTCCGGACTTCCGTTGCCAGCGAAGCACCCATTTTTGCACTGCTGGGATTCCCCTGCTGGGATTCCCCTGCAGCATCGCAAAAACAGAAGTCTGGAGGTGGAGTTTCCCATGGAGGGGAGCCTCAGGGCAATCCCAGCAGTGCAAAAACGGGCGCTTCGGCTGGCAAAAGGGGTGAATTTTGGGCTTGCACGCATTAATCGCTTTTCCATTGATTCCTATGGGAAACGTTTTGTCTTACAAACTTTTCACCTTAAGAACCTCATCGCGGAACCAATTAAGTTTGTAAAACAAGGTATCACTGTATAACTTTTTAAAATTCTGTGTAGTAATACGGGAAGTTTTTTCATATATAATTTTTATTCATTATAAAATAATCGGATATTGGATTAATTCATTGAATAGATACGTAAGATTAAATTAAGATCCAAATTAATGAGATTTCGTCAATGTCTAGGTTGTTATAATGTTTTATTGTAAGATGGAAAAAAGATTTCTCTTTAGAGGTTTTTAAGAATTTATAATGCTGCATAAGCTTATAGTGTTTTTAGAAGAGGAAAGACATGTAAGAGCTTCCATTGAATGATTAATGAGAAAAAAAAACCCATTTGTATGTGTTTGATTATAAGCATTGATATTGCGTCTGAAATTTTGTATTGTTTTTACTTTATGTTGGAGAAAAAATAAATATATATATATATACTGGAGAACCTCCCTTTTTAGAGTGGAGGAGGGGTAACCCATGTTGAAGCGTTTTTGCTCTTCATGCCAACTGGAGACAATCAAAATGTATTGAATGGATTAAAGGCTCTTTTTCTTTCTTTCTTTTTTTTTTAATTAAACTGTTCGGTGATAATTTAAAAAAAAAAAAAAAAAAGCCCTCTAGCGTTGCCAGGGGAACGGATTTATCGGAAGTGGGTACTCTTTATCAAAGGCAAGCATGCATTGCAGAAGAAAAGGATGGCAGGGTGGACCAGAGAAACAAGGACAAGGGGAGGGTTAGGGAAGGATGGATAGAGCACAGGGATAGTTCTTTTTCTTTTTAAAGTAATTTTTATTCGATTGTGTTAAAAAGTATAATCAAAAACGTATCTGCATTTGTATATCTGCAATATTTGCAATACACAAAAAAGGGGGGGGGAACCATACACACCAAAACAAACATACGGAAATGTAAAATGGACAATTACAAAAATACAAATAACATTAAAAAAAATATCTCATCAATATCCTCTCGGGAGGAGGAAAGTTACAATCTTTTCTGATATCAAATTATTTTCTGGTGAATAAAAACCATCGGCATTCACTATTGTTCTTTTGGGTGATCAATGTCTTCTTTGTTGTCATTATTTTTTTAACCGCCTTCTGTACACTCTTTGTTCATTAATTTAGTTACATAAAGAGTTTGTCTTCAGAGAAACAGTTGTATATACATCATATCTCATCTTTCTGTCAATAAATGCATGTCTTAACATATTGTTATTATTGTATTTTAATTTAAACTTCTATTTCTTCTCTTAAACCAGGGTCTCAGCACCCAAAAAACAAAGAGGAACAAGGAATGGGGGACTTCCCAAAGGAAGCTGTTTCCATATTCATGACTATGGTAATAACAATAACAATAAGTGCACTAGAGTGCCTGTCCTATTGCTCTCCTATATCTCCTATACCATTCTTCTTTCCTATATTTATTCTATTCTTTCACTGATATACTTTATTCCTATTTCTTCTATTCTATTCTTTCTTAGATATAGAAACATAGAAACATAGAAGACTGACGGCAGAAAAAGACCTCATGGTCCATCTAGTTTGCCCTTATACTATTTCCTGTATTTTATCTTACAGTGGATATATGTTTATCCCAGGCATGTTTAAATTCAGTTACTGTGGATTTACCAACCACGTCTGCTGGAAGTTTGTTCCAAGGATCTACTACTCTTTCAGTGAAATAATATTTTCTCATGTTGCCTTTGATCTTTCCCCCAACTAACTTCAGATTGTGCCCCCTTGTTCTTGTGTTCATTTTCCTATTAAAAACACTTCCCTCCTGAAACTTATTTAACCCTTTAATAATAATAATAAATAAATTTAATAATAATTTATTGGATTTGTATGCCACCCCTCTCCGCAGACATATTTAAATGTTTTGATCATGTCCCCCCTTTTCCTTCTGTCCTCCAGACTATACAGATTGAGTTCATTAAGTCTTTCCTGATACGTTTTATGCTTAAGACCTTCCACCATTCTTGTAGCCCGTCTTTGGACCCGTTCAATTTTGTCAATATCTTTTTGTAGGTGAGGTCTCCAGAACTGAACACAGTACTCCAAATGTGGTCTCACCAGCGCTCTACATAGCGGGATCATAATCTCCCTCTTCCTGCTTGTTATACCTCTAGCTATGCAGCCAAGCATCCTACTTGCTTTTCCTACCGCCCGACCACATTGCTTACCCATTCTTACAGTCTCAAAATGGGTGAGCAGTGTGGTCGGGCGGTAGGAAAAGCAAGTAGGATGCTTGGCTGCATAGCTAGAGGTATAACAAGCAGGAAGAGGGAGATTGTGATCCCCTTGTATATATTTTTCTATGAGTATATCCTCTATAACCTTCATTATATATTTATTATATGTATACCCAATATAACCCTCATTGTGCAATGGATTAAATCAATCAATCAATAAAATAAATAGCAATATCAATAATAATAATAACACCAACAGCAACAAACAGAGTTGGAAGGGACTTTAGAGGTCTTCTAATCCAACCCCCTGTTTAGGAAGGAAACCCTACACTACTTCAGATAGATGGTTATGCAAAATCTGCTTAAAAATCACCAGTGTTGGGGCATTCACAACTTCTGGAGGCAAGCTGTTCCACTGGTCAAATGTTCTGACTGTCAGGAAATTTCCCCTTAGTTCTAAGTCGCTTCTCTCCTGGTTCATTGATTTATTTATTTTATTAGAGTTGAAAGAGACCCTGCAAGTCCAACCCCTTGCTCAAGCAGGAAATCCTACACCTCCCCAGTCAGATGGCCTTCCAATCTCCTCTTGAAAATGTCCAGAGTTGGGGCGTTCACAACCTCCGTTAGCAGGCCGTTACACTGGTTCATCACTCTGACCATCAAGAAGTTATTTCTCATTTCCAGGTTGAATCTCTCCTTTGTCAGCTGCCATCCATTCTCCCTTGTCTGGCCCTGTGGTGTCCCGAAATGGATTTCCACCCATTGCTTCTTGTTCTATCTTCAGGTGCTTTGGAGAATAGGTTGATTCCCTTTTCTTTGTGGCAACCCCTGAGATATTGGAAGACTGCTATCCTGTCTCCCCTGGTCCTTCTTTTCATTAAACTAGACATTTGATTTGATTTGATTTATTAGATTTGTATGCCGCCCCTCTCCAAAGACTCGGGGCAGCTAACAACAATATAAAAAGACAATAGGAACAAATCTAATATTAAAAATAATCTAAAAAACCCCAATTTAAATAACCACTCATACATACAAGCATACCATGTATAAATTCTATAGGCCTAGGGGGAAGGGAAAATTTCAATTCCCCCATGCCTGACGACACAGGTGGGTTTTAAGGAGCTTGCAAAAGGCAAGGAGGGTGGGGGCAACTCTGATATCTGGGAGGAGCTGATTTCAGAGGGTCAGGGCCGCCACAGAGAAGGCTCTTCTCCTGGGTCCCGCCAGACGACATTGCTTAGTCGACGGGACCCGGAAAAGGCCAACTCTGTGGGACCTAACTGGTCGCTGGGATTCGTGCGGCAGAAGGCGGTCCCGGAGATATTCTGGTCCGATGCCATGAATGGCTTTATAGGTCATAACCAACACTTTGAATGCCCAGTTCCTGCAACCGTTTTTCATATGATTTAGCCTCCAGTCCCCTAATCATCTTTGTCGCTCTTCTCTGCACTCTTTCTAGAGTCTCAACATCCTTTTTACATCGTGGCGACCAAAACTGAATGCAGAATTCCAAGTGTGGCCTCACCAAAGCATTATAAAGTGGTATCAACACTTCACGTGATCTTGACTCTATCCCTCTGTTAATGCAGCCTAGAACTGTGTTGGCTTTTTTGGCAGCTGCCACACACGGCTGGCTCCTATTTAAATGGTTGTCCACTAGGACTCCAAGATCCCTCTCACAGTTGCTACTATTGAGAAATGTACCAGATATACTATATCTGTGCATTTTGTTTTTTCTTGCCTAAATTTAGAACCTTACTTTTTTCACCACTGAATTTCATTTTGTTAGATAGTGATTGTTCCAGTTTGTCAAGATCCTTCTGTATTTTGTGCCTGTCCTCTAGAGTGTCAGCTATTCTGGCCAGTTTAGCCATCTTGAGCCCTTTTGGAAGTGGGCGGCATATAAATACAAACAAATAAACAAAAAGAAAGAAAGAAAGAAAGGAAGGAAGGAAGAAAGAAAGAAAGCCTAAAAACTCCACCTGGAGCACCCCAATCATATACAGTGATACCTCGTCTTATGAACTTAATTGGTTCCGGGATGAGGTTTGTAAGGTGAAAAGTTTGTAAGATGAAACAATGTTTCCCATAGGAATCAATGGAAAAGTAATTAATGCGTGCAAGCCCAAAACTCACCCCTTTTGCCAACCAAAGCGCCCATTTTTGCGCTGCTGGGATTCCCCTGAGGCTCCCCTCCATGGGAAACCCCATCTCCGGACTTCTATGTTTTTGTGATGCTGCAGGGGAATCCCAGCATGGGAATCCCAGCAGCGCAAAAACGGGTGCTTCGCTGGCAACAGAAGTCCGGAGGTGGGGTTTCCAGCAAGGGGAGCCTCAGCGAAATTGCAGCATCCCAAAAACACGGAAGTCCAGAGGTGGTGGTTTCCATGGAGGGGAGCCTCAGGGGAATCGCAGCAGTGCAAAAATGGGTGCTTCGCTGGCAACAGAAGTCCGGAGGCGGGGCATCCCAGTGG
The DNA here is from genome assembly GCF_031021105.1 of Erythrolamprus reginae. Lineage (NCBI taxonomy): Eukaryota > Metazoa > Chordata > Lepidosauria > Squamata > Dipsadidae > Erythrolamprus > Erythrolamprus reginae. Next base: position 779,454 of record NW_027248467.1, read on the forward strand.
CAGCGGCTTGGGTTTGTAAAGTGAAAATAGTTTTGAAGAAGAGGCAAAAAAATCTTAAACCCCGGGTTTGTATCTCAAAATGTTTGTATGATGAGGGGTTTGTAAGACGAGGTATCACTGTATTTGTCTTTTCAAATAAAGAAAGAACAGGATAGCAACTCAGCATTTGACAGCTTTTATAGTCAAGCTGTCAACTAGCAACCAATCCGGATGCCCCAATTTCCCGCTTGCCGGCTGCTTGCATCTTAGCCAATCAAGCTTCAATTAGCAAGCAGCTTCTTCGACATTGTCATAAGTCCGAGGACTTAACAGAACCCACATCCACTCTAATGCAGGTTCAGCAGAGTCCGTTGACCTTAAACAAATAATGGAAATTACTTGGCATCTCTTGAAGACAAATTAAAAAAAAAAATCAGAATTCCTTTCAGCCTCTATTTGAACTGCCTGAGACCCAAGTCTGCTCGTAAAATTTAATCTCCCTTTTCTCATCATCTGAAATAAAATTTATGCAGATGATGGGATGTGACCCCTTCACTTCCTCTCCATGTTTGTCTCTAGCTCAATTTTCCTCTCACTTTCCTTTTAAAATCAAAAAAACCCCAACCACATTATCTCCCAAAAGTCCAGTCTATGGCCTGATAGTCCTTTAAGATAAAGATGTGTTCATTCCCAGACTTTGTACAAATAACCTTCAGACTATTTTTTTTAATGCACTAGCTGAAGGAGAGAAAAAAGCACGTCTACCCAGCTGTAATGTATTGAGGAGAAGCGAGGGCTTTCTGCAACTTAATAACAGCGAGGGAGGGGGAGATTTATTTGATTGAAGAAGACAAGTAGATCTTCGCATGATGCATTAGTCCATTTGTGCAAACTTGCTGGCTGGTTATGGACAATAATCGCCCCATGATTTAGTTAAGTCCCAATTTAGCACTTGAAAAACAACCAGCTAATTGGACATAGCCAATTCTCTCCCATCAAAAGTGCATTCGTTTGTAAATGGCAAGAAGTGGATAAAATGGGCCATTCATTTCATCAGAGAAGGAGAGAATTATAGGGTTGAAAGGGTCTGTGAGGGTGATCTGGTCCAGCTTTCTGTGGCGTGCACTTTTTAAAGACCCACAGAGTTGGAAAACCCACAGCCACTGCAAATACACTAGTCTGCTTGAGTTTGATCTACTCTACTCTCTCTAAAGGTCACCTTGATGACCCAGATAAGCCTAAAGCTGCAAAATTCATTAAATTACTTTGCTTCACATAGAAATTGAGGGGAGGGGGAGGGGAGGGGAGGGGAGGGGAGGGGAGAGGGGAGAGGGGAGAGGGGAGAGGGGAGGAGAGAGGAGAAAAATATGGAGTGGAATGGAATGGAATGGAACAGAATAGAATGCAGGATAGGATAGGATAGGATAGGATAGGATAGGATAGGATAGGATAGGATAGGATAGGATAGGATAGGATAGGATAGGAATGGAATGGAATGGAATGGAATAGAATAGAATTAGAATTAGAATAATGAAAAATGGAATAGAAAATAGAGTAGGGTAGAATAGAATAGAATTAGAATAATAAGAAATGGAATAGAAAATAGAGTAGAATAGAATAGAGTAGAATAGAATAGAGTAGAGTAGAGTAGAGTAGAATAGAATAGAATAGAATAGAATAGGTGTTCAACATTAAGTGTTGTGTCTAGATGTTCCGGAGAGGAGAAGTTGAAACAGTTTGTGTTCAGGTGTGAAGGGACCTTGGAGGTCTTCTAGTCCAGCCCCCTGCTCAAGCAGGAGCACCTATACTATTTCAGACAAATGGTTGTCCAGTCTCTTCTTAGAAACCCACAACTTCTGGAGGCAAGTCATTCTACTGGTTAATTGTTCCAACTGTCAGGAAATTTCTTAGCTCTATGTAGCTTCTCTACTTGATCATTTCTGGTTCTTTGTTTCCACCCCGAAGTATCTCAAAACTTTAATATAATATTTTAATGATTTTTTTCCCCCACCCGATTCTTTTTTTTGCCTCGAGCTTAACTCTCTTGCTTCTCCCGCCAAATTGCTGCATTTTCTGGCTTTAAAAGATTATTTTCTTGCAAATCTCAATGTTCCTTTTCTATTTCCGCGGACAGATTCTGAGGCTTCTATCAAGCCTTTGCAGCTGTTGAAATGTTGGATGGGTTTTTTTGATTCATGCTCCAGCGCTTCTCATTCAGCATCTGTAACAGCTTTCACTTTTTGTAGGAATTGTCATTGGTCCACAATCCTTTTGCCCAATAATGGCTGAATTTGGGTTCTTTTCTCCCCAAATATGACCTTTTCATTTTTTTAATTCCCCTTGCTGAGCGACTAGAGTAGCTTTTTACACATGCCCTCTTGTCAGTAGTGAAGGATTTTCCACTGCAAGTACTGTTTGACCTACAACCACAACCAGAGTAGGTTTTCAGCAGGTTCTGATCAGTTCTGGAAAAGCAGTAGTAGAAATTTTGAGTAGTTCGGAGAACCGGAAGCGAAAGATTTTGAATATTGTGGCAAACAAGGGGCGTACATAAGTTTACTGGTGTGCCTTTCGTCCCCTGTCCAATTGTCTTTCCTTTCTCTCACTTATCATATATATTCTCTTCCTTTCATATATCCTCTCCTCTAACTTCACTTTTACCCTTATATATATTACCACATGTCTATTTTTCTTCCTATGTATTTGTGTATTGAACAAATGAAATAAATAAATAAACAAATAAATAAACAAACAAACAAACAAATAAATAAAAAATAAATAAATAAACAAACTGGTAGCAAAAATTTTGAGTAGTTCGGAGAACTGGAAGCGAATATATTTTCTTATATGTTATTTTTAAATCAATTTAAATTGCGGCCCTATTTGAACAGGGAGTCATTGCTCACAGTCGCTCATGCCCTCATCACCCCGAGGTTCGATTACTGCAACACTCTCTACATGGGGCTCCCTCTGAAAAGTGTTTGGAAACTTCAGATCGTGCAGAATGCGGCCGCGAGAGTCATTGTGGGGCTTCCCAGATTCGCCCACGTGTCTACAACACTCCGCAGCCTGCATTGGCTGCTGATCAATTTCCGGTCACAATTCAAAGTGTTGGTTATGACCTTTAAAGCCCTACATGGCATTGGACCAGAGTACCTCCGAACCGTCTGCTACCGCACGAATCCCAGCGACTGATAAGGTCCCACAGAGTTGGCCTTCTCCGGGTCCCGTCGACTAAACAATGTCATCTGGCGGGCCCCGTGGGAAGAGCCTTCTCTGTGGCGGCCCCGGCCCTCTGGAATCAACTCCCCCCGAAAGACCCTTCCTGTCTTTCGTAAACTACTCAAGACCCACCTATACCGCCAGGCATGGGGGATTTGAGACATCTTTCCCCCAGGCTCCTTATAATTTATGTTTGGTATGTATGTGCTGTTTGGTTTTAATATGATAGGGTTTTAGTCATTTCTTTTAATATTAGATTTGTGCCACTATAATATCGTTTTTATCATTGCTGTGAGCCACCCCAAGTCTTCGGAGAGGGACGGCATGCAAATCTAATAAATTATTATTATTAATTATTAATTTAATTTTTAAAAAATTTTAAAAGCAGAACTTTTGAGCAGCTCACAGTCTCCTACTAATTGGCCCAAATCATCCCACTGGCATTGAAGGCTAAGGTGGGACTGCAAATCACTGACTCCTGTGATGGGCCCAAAGTCATCCAGCTGGCGTTCATGGCTGAAGCGAGACAAGAATTTTGAGCAATTTGGGGAACCGGTAGCAAAAATTTTGAGTACCATATTCTTTGGAGTATACAATGCACCGGAGTATAAGATGCACCTAGATTTTAGAGGTGGAAAAGTTGTCTGAACCAAATGGTGTATTAATATATTTAATAAAATACCAGTGTAGCAGAATACTTCTTACAACCATGTACACTTTTTACAAGAACTTATTTTTTTATTTATTCATTTGTCCAATGCACAAATACATAAGGAGAAAAATAGACATGTGATAATATAAAAGAGGGTGAAAGTGAACTTAGAGGAGAGGATATATGAAAGGAAGAGAATATATAAGATAGGTGAAAGAAAGGAGAGACAATTGGACAGGGGACGAAAGGCACACCAGTGCACTTATGTACGCCTCTTACTGGCCTCTTAGGAACCTGGAGAGGTCAATCGTGGAGAGTCTAAGGGAGAAATGTTGGGGGTTAGGGGTTGACACAATTGAGTCCGGTAATGAGTTCCACGCTTCGATAACTCGATTGTTGAAATCATATTTTTTACAGTCAAGTTTGGAATGGTTCGTATTAAGTTTAAATCTGTTGCGTGCTCTTGTGTTGTTGTGGTTGAAGCTGAAGTAGTCATTGACCGGTAGGACATTGCAGCATATGATCTTGTGGGCAATACTCAAATCGTGTTTTAGGCGCCGTAGTTCTAGGCTTTCTAGGCCCAGGATTGTAAGTCTATTTTTGTAGGATATTCTGTTTCGAGTGGAGGAGTGAAGGGCTCTTCTGGTGAAATATCTTTGGACATTTTCAAGGGTGTTGATGTCTGAACTCGAACACTTGAACTCGAACTGCTTTCTAGCCTGATGCCTTAAATGGAAATGGGCCATTTCTGGTCTCCAGAGGGTCTCGGGGGGAAGGGGTGAGAAGTCCTTTTTGCCCTTCCCACACATTGAATTATGGGTGTGGGCACTCACACATGTGCGATAGCGTGCGCGCATGCGCTATCGGCACCTGAGGGAAAAAAGGTTCGCCATCCCTGTACTAGACGGTTATAATCTAGTGAAGCTAAAGTCCCAACGCATGTAATTGTATCCTCTCCAAAGCTCCATGTTTAATCACGGAACCTACAAACAGATCGGTAAAATGTCATTAAATCCCAGGAATTGTTGTAACGAACAAGCATCTTGAGGAGCAAAAAAAATTCTCTAATAGTTCATCTTGTTTCATCTTCTCTGCCTGTAATTTCATCTCGTCTATCGAGGGGAAGCCCTAATTCCTTGTTCAATGCAACCAGAGATGGGTTCCTGCCAAATTGGACCAGTTCTATAGAACCGACAGTAAAAATAGGGGCTTGTTCTTTAAACTAGCAATAACAGCAGTCTGGCCATGCGCCCCAAGTGGTTCTTTTGGGGCTACCATAGGCACTGCCATCTTGTTTTTCACTTCTGTAAAAAGTAGTGGAAATTTTGAGTAGTTTGGGGAACCGGAAGCAGAAATTTTGAGCAATTCGAAGAACCAATAGCAGAAATTTTGAGTAGTTTGGAGAACCAGTACTGGAAAATTTGAGTAGCATACGGTATTTTTCAGAGTATAACATTCACTGAAGTATAAGAAGCACCTAGATTTCAGAGATGGAAAACAAAGAAAAAAGTACAGTGATACCTCGTCTTATGAATGCCTCTTCATACGAACTTTTTGAGATACGAACCTGGTGTTTCAGATTTTTTTGCCTCTACTTCCAAACTATTTTCACCTTACAAACCCAAGCCACCGCTGCTGGGATGCCCCACCTCTAGACTTCCGTTGCCAGCAAAGCGCCCGTTTTTGCACTGCTGGGATTCCCCTGAGGCTCCCCTCCCTGGGAAACCCCACCTCCGGGACTTCCATGTTTTTGTGATGCTGCGATTTCACTAAGGCTCCCCCTCACTGGGATTCCCTTCATTTTTGCTGGCGCTGCTTTGAATCCCAGCAAGGGGAGCCTCAATGAAATCGCAGCATCCCAAAAACATGGAAGTCCAGAGTTGGGGATTCCCAGCGAGGGAAGCCTCAGGGAAATCCCAGCAGTGCAAAAACGGGCGCTTTGGCTGGCAACAGAAGTTCAGAGGTGGGGATTCCCAGCGGTGTAAGGCAAAAGGGGTGAGTTTGGGGCTTGCACGCATTATTCGTTTTTCCACTGATTCCTATGGGAAACATTGTTTTCATCATACAAACTTTCCACCTTACGAACCTCATCCCAGAACCAATTAAGTCCGTAAGACAAGGTATCACTGTATTCTGAACCAAATGGTTTAGTAATATATTATTTATTAAAATACCAGTGTGGCAGAATACTTCTTACAAACATGTACACTTTTTACAAACTTGGCAATTTTAAGACTTGTGGAGGCCAACTCCCAGAATTCCTCCTCCAGTCAATGCTAGCTCAGGAATGGGAGTTGAAGTCCACAAGTCTTAAACTTGCCAAATTTGAAGACCCTTGCACCCCTAATCCCTAACCCAGGGATCTTCAAACTTGACAGCTTTAAGACTAGTGGACTTCAATTCCCAGAATTCCTCTTCTAGACATGCTAGGTGAGGTAATAAAAGTCCCATTCTTTGCAAAAACCAGGCCAGTTTTTGCCTGTTGATTCACAAAAATTTGTGAAAAACGGGCCACTTATTGTTCTGTCGGGGTCTCTGGTAGAATCCTCCCAAAAATTCACCGGTACAAATTTCAGACACACACACACGTTTGAAAATTCAAAACAATGTTCTTTATAATGAAAATTCACTTAAATTAAGCCCTCTTTTGGTATAGCAAAGAGCACTCGTCTCCAAACAAATTGGAAATTTGTACAAGTCCCTTATCAGTTCTGAGATACTTAGCTTGCAGCTGTGAGGCAATTCACAGTCCTTCTTCTTTCACAAAGTGAAACACACTTTGCTCTGGTTTAGTTTCAAAGCGGGGAAAAATCAGCACACAAAAGGTCAAAGTCAGTAAAGCAGTCACGAAACACAACGATCAGATAATCCTCCACAATGGCCAAACCCACAGGCTGCTCTTTATAGCAGCCTCACTAATGACCACAGTCCCACCCAACCACAGGGTGGCCTCATTTTCTTCCATAATAATCTCTCAGTTGTTGCTGCCTATGCATCGCTCTCCACATGCGTGGCTGTATCATTAACTCTTGTTCTGAATCCAAGGAGGAGCTAGATAATTGATCTCCTTCTCAGCTGTCTGCCACACTCTCCTCCTCCCTGTCACTCATGTCTTCTTGGTCAGAGGAGCTTTCATCAGCAGATTCCACTGGGGGGGACAAAACAGGCCTGCAGCATGTGGATGTCTCCCCCACATCCACAGTCCTTGGGGCCAGGAGCTGGGCCAGAGCTAACCACAACACTTATCACCCTTTTCCCACAAAAATAGAGGCATTTTTCCCTTCCCCCCGGTCCCCAGGAGTTCTCTGCAGACTTCCCAGACCTTTTGCAAAACAAATGGGCAAAAAATGGCTCATTTTTTTTTTTGCAAAAACAGGAGCATTTTTGCCATTCCCCAGCACCCAGGAGCTCTCTGCAGTGGGTGGGGGGCTTTGGCACAGCCAAAATGGTTGCATTGTGTATAAGACTCACCGATATTTCCACCCTCTCTTGGGGGGGGGAGGTGAATGTTATACTCTTGAAAAACCGGTAGTTTGGGGAACCAGCAGTGTAGATTTTGAGTAGTTTGGGGAACTGGTAGTGAAAATGTTGAGTAGTTCAGAGAACCGGGTAGCAGAAATTTTGAGGCAGTCCAGAGAACCAGTAAGTAGAAATTCTGAATAATTGGAGAGCCGGGGTAGCAAGAAATTTTGAGCAGTTTGAACAATCAGTAACGGAAATTTAGAGTAGTTCGGAGAACCAGTAAATACCACCTCCTAACTTTGCTTGTCCCTTTCAATTCCCTGCCTTTTGGCGGCGCCATAGCCTTCCACCATCTTGTTTTTACTTCTGCACATGTGCAAAAGCTTTGTTCTAACACTGCACTGGTGCAAAGCACCCACGAAGCACACATGCCCCTGAGCAAACTGGCAGCGATGAAAGCCAGAACCCATCCCTGAACGCGACGGCTTAATTGTCCTTATGAACAATGACGATCTCGGCCTAGAATAATTCTGATTGTCGTTACGGCTACTCCACCGCCATTGTAAGATGGAAATAAAGTAGAGGTCTCCTGTTATTTATTGCAACGTCGCTGCGTTAATATTAAACCCGTAGCACAAGGCAACCTGCAGGCTCTGAATCAATACGGTACAGGGATATTTCTTCCAGCCAATTGGCTGAAGGCCTAGAGAGAGATCACCACATTTTTTTTCCCCTGTTATTAAAAGAGCCGGTGGCCTCTTACCAGCAATCCCGAAGTCGTTGATTTAAAGCTTGCAATGAGGTTTTTCTGCCTGATTTATTAAAAGAGGTGCCTACCTAAGGTAATATTAAAGCTAAAATGTTTTTTTCTCCTTAAGGAATGTCGAATGCGGCGACACTAAGTAATTGGGAATGTGGGGAATCATCCTTCTTTTGAATTGGAAAATTCAATTTCTCAAGCTTAATTTCTTTCTAGGGCGATTGCCAACCAGATTCCAGAGGACGTGGTCATCACAATTTTTTTCCCCAGTTCATTTCTGGAGTTCTGAGAGCTTTAAATCTGTATTTCTGCAGGCAACGCATGAGCAGTTCCGTTGAGTTATATTTCAGCTACATTTAAGTACAGGTAATCCTAAAATCACGACTGCTGTTGAGCTCAAAATTTCATCATTAAACAAGATCTTAGTTAAGTGAGTTTTCCCCCATTTTACGACCTTTCTTGCCCCAGTTATTAAATGAATCACTGCAGTTGTTAAATTAAAATTAAATTAAAATTAAAAGTTGTTTAAAACTACTACTTCAGCTTCAACCACAACAGCACACGAGCACACAACAGATACAAACTTAAAGCAAACACTCTAAAGTCGACTGCAGGAAATACGACTTTAGTCACCAAGTAGTTGATGCATGGAATTCACTAACAGACTCTGTAGTAATCATCACCCAACACCCAAAACTTTACCCTTAGACTATTCACTGTTGACCTCTCCCGATCCTCTCCTTGGACAGCTTCCAACCGTTGCTCCTTCTCTGGCTCTCTGGTGCTTTGGGAAATATAGTGACCCTCTCCTCCCTGTGGCAGCCTCTCGAGTATTTAAGACTGCTATCATTATACTGATTGCAACTAGATTGGCGATAGCCCAATGCTGGAAACAGCCTAACCCTCTGGAAGATTTGTTAATAATTTTTTAAAAATTGGATCACCCTGGTCAGACCACACCTGAAGTACTGCATCCAGTTCTGGTCACCACACTTCAAAAGAGACATTGAAACTCTGGAGAAGGTGCAGAAAAGAGCAACCAAAATGATTAGGGGGCTTGAAACCAAGACCTTACGAAGAGAGATTGCGGGAACTGGGCATGGATAGCCTAGAGAAAAAGGAGGGCCAGAGGGGACATGATAGCTGTATATAGGTATATGAGGGGTTGCCATAGAGAGGAGGGGGCCACTCTATTCTCCAGAGCACCAGAGGGGCCGGACGAGGAACAACGGCTGGAAGCTGACCAAGGAGAGATTCAACCTAGAAGTAAGGAAGAACTTCCTGACGGTCAGAGCGATCAACCAGTGGAACAACCTGTCTGCGGAGGTTGTGAACTCCCCAACTCTGGACACTTTTGTAATTGTCCACGGTACTTTTCCATAATTTTCTCGTTTTGATTCTAATGTCGATGTTTTTGGTTTGTTTTGGTGTGTATGTTTTTTTCCCCTTTCTTTGTGTATTGCAAATATTGGACTGCCATCTGAATAGGGTGGTGTAGGATTCTTGCTTGAGCAGGGGGTTGGACTAGATGACCTGCAAGGTCCCTTTCAACTCTAATAAATAGATAGATCGATAGATGGATGGATGGATGGATGGATGGATGGATGGATGGATGGATAGATAGATAGATAGATAGATAGATAGATAGATAGATAGATAGATAGATAGATTCTACCCCGCCATTTCTTTGACATTAACGTAACTCTTGTTCCACTCTGACATGTCCCGGAGTTAGTTGACCATGCCAAGTTGGCCACACTAAATTTTCCTAGACCCTGACTGGCCCCTGAGTTAAAAAAACATGCTAGTTCAAGATGGACTTTTGTCCCAATTCATCAGATCTAATCTGTCATTCCAATTTGGATCTGAGAATGTGTGTTTAATTTAATTTAATTAATGAAACCGTGGTGGGAGCCCAAATCACATTTCTGCTTTGGATGCCTTGCAGGTCCCCCAAAGAAACCTGACACAACTGCCAACGTTTGTTTTTCAAGAATCCTGCTAATATTTAAACAGGAAATCTTTTCAACAGATTAATTGGTTTTCTTTCTTTCCAGCTGCTTCACAATCGCCTGAAGCTTTTCTGTCACGGATCCATAAATGGCACCATGGAAGGTTTACATATGTACAGATGTGGCATGGCTTATAAACCAAGATATAAAAGTGGAATTCGATGATCGCCTCTTCTGTTAGCAAGAGACAAGCTGTGGCTATTTGGCAAAAGCATGGCCAGAAAATCAGAGGAAAAACAAAGAGATTTGGTTTCGAAACATGAATGGGGATCATTATATTCATTTGGTTTTCATGTGAAATCTCTTTAATATTTATTTATTGGATTTCTATGCCGCCCCTCTCCGTAGACTCAGGGCGGCTTACCACATATAAAAACAGTAAATTACAATGAAATGAATCCAATTAAATTAAAATCAGACTAACACAGTGGGCCAACACCAACAAAATGATGTTTAGCATCGACAAGAGCAAAGTCCTTCACCTAGGTAAAAAAAACTGGACACACATACAGCCTGGGAGAAAACCCCTCTCAGAAGTAGCGACGGCGAAAGAGACCTCGGAGTCTTGGTGGATAATCAACTAAACATGAGCCAACAATGTGCAGCAGCAGCCAAAAAAGCCAATACAATCCTAAGCTGCATCAACAGGAGAATACACTCCAAGACCAGGGAAGTCTTAATACCACTCTACTACACCCTGGTCAGACCACACCTGGAGTACTGTATTCAGTTCTGGTCACCACACTTCAAAAAAGACATTGAAACTCTGGAGAAGGTGCAGAAAAGAGCAACCAAAATGATCAGGGGTTTAGAAACCAAGACTTACGAAGAGAGGCTGCGGGAACTGGGCATGGATAGCCTAGAGAAAAGGAGGGCCAGAGCGGACATGATAGCAGTCTACAAGTATACGAGGGGTTGCCACAGAGAGGAGGGGGTCACTTTATTCTCCAGAGCACCGGAGGGCCGGACGAGGAACAACGGCTGGAAGCTGACCAAGGAGAGATTCAACCTGGAAATAAGGAAGAACTTCCTGATGGTCAGAACAATCAACCAGTGGAACAACCTACCAGCGGACGTTGTGAACTCCAATACTCTGGAGATTTTTAAGAGGAAATTGGACTGCCATTTGGCTGGGATGCTATTGGGTTCCTGCTTAGGCAGGGGGTTGGACTTGATGACCCGCATGGTCCCTTTCAACTCTAACAATCAATCAATCAATCCATCAATCAATCAATAAATAAATAAATAAAATTACATAGCTATCTAAAATCCCTAATTATATTAAAATTAATCACACCTATTCATACATCAATCATACAATCATTTGTTGGCCAGGGACTAAGATCTAATCAGCCCAAGCCTGATGAGTCTTAAGATTCTTGCAGAAGGCGAGTAGGGTGGGGGCACTGCAAATCTCCATGGGGGAGCTGATTCCAGAGGGCCAGGGCCCCCACAGAGAAGACTCTTCCCCTAGGTCCTGCCAAGCGAAATTGTCTAGTGGACAGGACCTTGAGAACACTGACTCTGTGAGACCTAACAGGTGAATGGGATAGTCAAAAATTGTCATTTTGACCCTAAGAAAAGATCACTGTGATATACAATAATCGTTGACTTATAACCACAATTGAGCCCAAGCTTTCTGTTGCTAAGAAAGACAGCTGGTTAAGTGAGTTTTGCCCCATTGTACAACCTTTGTGTGCCATGATTGTGAAGTGAATCACTGCAGTTGTTAAAAGTTAGTAACACACTAAAAAGTTACAAGGAGGGATGGGGGGAGTCTAGATGGATGGATGGATGGAAGGATAGAGAAAGGAAGAAAAGAAGGATAGGGGAAAGGAAGGGAGGGAGGAAGAGAAGTAAGGAGAGAAGAGAACTATAGGGAAGGAAGTAAAGGAGGAAAAATGGGAAGGAAGGAAGGAAGGAAGGAAGATGGGGAAGGTGCATAGGAGAGTGGGAGGGCGGAAGGAAGCAAAATAGGGGCAGTAAAGGGGAAGAAAGGAACTAGAGGGAAAGAAGGAAAGGGAGGAAATATGGGAAAGAAGGAAGGAAGGAAAGAAGGAAGGAAAGAAGGAAGGATAGAGAAAAGGAGGGAGAGGATAATATAGAAGAAGGGGGAGAGAAAGGAACTAGAGGGAAAGAAGGAAAGGAAGGAAATATGGGAAAGAAAGAAGGAAGGAAGGAAGGATAGAGAAAAGGAGGGAGGGGGGAATATAGAAGAAGGAAGGGGGAAGAAAGGAACAATAGGGAAGGAAGAGAAGGAAGGAAAGAAGGAAGGAAAGAAGGAAGGAAGGAAGGGGAGATGAGCGGGAGGGAGGAAGGAGGATAGGGGGAATTAAGCAGAAAAAAGGGAAGGATAGGGAAGGGAGGGAAGGAAGGAAATATGAGGAGGGAGGGAGGAGGATACAGGAAGGAAAAAAAGGATAAGGGAAGGTGGGAGCAGGGGAGAGGGTAGCGGAGGGAAGGTATAACCGTTAAAATTTCTTTCAAAATCTCAAAACTCAAAAGGTTTGGTTCCTGAACTTAAAATGAGGATAATTAATCCTGGGTTGTATCCTTTGCAATTTCCTCAATCTACCAGAGCGAGATAAAAGAGAGATTGTCACCTATTGTGTTCGCAAATTTATTTATTTTTATTTATTTTATTACTTGGATTTGTATGCCGCCCCTCTCCGAAGACTCGGGGCGGCTCACAGCATGTAAAACAAATCATAGTAATCAGACAGATTTAAGATATTTAAATATTTAAAAAAAAAAAAAACCCAGATACTAACAGACACACACACAGACACACCATACATAAATTAACATGCCCAGGGGGGAGATGTTTCAGTTCCCCCATGCCTGACGGCAGAGGTGGGTTTTAAGGAGTTTACGGAAGGCAGGAAGAGTAGGGGCAGTTCTAATCTCCGGGGGGAGTTGGTTCCAGAGGGCCGGTGCCGCCACAGAGAAGGCTCTTCCCCTGGGGCCCGCCAACCGACATTGTTAGTTGACGGGACCCGGAGTAGGCCCACTCTGTGGGACCTAATCGGTCGCTGGGATTCGTGCGGCAGAAGGCGGGTCTCGGAGATATTCTGGTCCAATGCCATGAAGGGCTTTAAAGGTCCATAACCAACACTTTGAATTGTGACCGGAAACTGATCGGCAGCCAATGCAGACTGCGGGAAGTGATGGTGAAACATGGGCATACCTAGGTAAGCCCATGATTGCTCTCGCAGCTGCATTTTGCACGATCTGAAGTTTCCGAACACTTTTCAAAGGTAGCCCCATGTAGAGAGCATTACAGTAGTCGAACCTCGAGGTGATGAGGGCATGAGGTGACTGTGAGTAGTGAGTCCCGGTTCCAAATAGGGCCGCAACTGGTGCACCAGGCGAACCTGGGCAAACGCCCCCCTCGCCACAGCTGAGAGATGTTGTTCTAATGTGAGCTGTGGATCGAGGAGGACGCCCAAGTTGCGGACCCTCTCTGAGGGGTCAATAACTCCCCCCCCCAGGGTAATGGACGGACAGATGGGATTGTCCTTGGGAGGCAAAACCCACAGCCACTCCGTCTTATCCGGGTTGAGCCTGAGTCTGTTGACACCCATCCAGGCCCCCAACAGCGTCCAGGCACCGGCACATCACTTCCACCGCTTCGTTGACTGGGCATGGGGTGGGAGATGTAAAGCTGGGTATCATCCGCATATTGATGATACCTCACCCCATGTCCTTGGATGATCTCGCCCAGCGGTTTCATGTAGATATTAAATAGCAGGGGGGGAGAGGACCGACCCCTGAGGCACCCCCACAAGGGAGAAACCTAGGAGTCGGACCTCTGACCCCCCACCAACACCGACTGCGACCGCCAGAGAGTGTAGGAGGAGAACCACTGAAGGACAGTGCCTCCCACCCCCCAACCCCTCCAGCCGGCGCAGAAGGATACCATGGTCGATGGTATCGAAAGCCGCTGAGAGGTCAAGGAGCACCAGGACAGAGGATAAACCCCTGTCCCCGGGGCCCGCCAGGAGATCAATCCCATCAACGCGACCAAAGCGGTTTCCGTGCTGTAACCGGGCCTGAAACCCCGGACTGCTGGGACCTAGATAATCGGCTTCTTCCAAGGACCGCTGGAGCTGGAGTGCCACCACCTTCTCAACAAACCTTCCCCATAAAGGGAAGGTTTGGAGACTGGACGATAGTTGTTAAGCACAGCTGGGTCCAGGGGAGGGC